>NW_027150575.1:0-167500 GCF_001643675.1 Monocercomonoides exilis
GAATGACAAGGAAAGAGCAAAAGATTCAGCGTGAGTAAGAGGCTGATGGATGAATGCATGAGCAAAGAAGTCAGTTACAGCGACCCTGGAGCAGAGTGAGAGAGAACGAGAGCAAAGGAGAGATGATATGGGGAGAGGATGAGCCAGCTGTGCCAGACAGTGTATGTGGATGAGAGGAAGTGGAAAGAAGAGTGAAGAGAGAAGGAGGGGATTATATTGATGAAGGTGTTGGTGGAAGAGAGAGAAGAGGAAGAGGTGGTTGAGGTGAATGGGTTGAGTGAGTGTGAAGGAAGGGATGGAAGAGATGGATGGGATTGAGGAGATGAGATGCCTGAGAAAAGGGTGTTTGAGAAATGGAGGTTGAGGTGGATTTGGAGGTGGGGATGGGATTGATGATGGATATGAAGAGGAAGAGGAAGAGGAAAATGGGAAGGCAGGTGGAGAAGGAGAAGAAAAAGAAGATGATGAGGATGAGGATGAGAAAGATGAAGCAGAAAAAGGAAAGGGATGGAGAAGGGGAAGGAAGGGGAAGATAGGGAAGAAGGAGAAAAAAAGGAAAGGCTGGATGAGGGAGATGAATGAGGAGAAAGAGGAGTGGGAGATGGAGAAGGAGGCAGGGATCGGAGAGTGGGGATCTGAGAGGAGACTGTTTGGTGTGGAGAAGAGGAGGAAGGAGAAGATGGCTGGTTGAGGTGGCGAGAGGGAGAAGTTTGAGAGTGCGGGGAGGCATGGGCAGAGAGGAAAAGTGGAGATTTTGTTGCTGGTTGGACTTGGCAAGTGGAGGAGCAGATGGAGGCAGCGGAGTGGTGTTGGGCAGTGAGGAGTGGACAACCGCCGAGAGAGATGATGTTGAGATCGTTCACGCACAAGGAGGTGTTGATGATTAAGAGATTTGTTATCACACAGGCGAAATAATTGCATCTTGGATTTTCAACTTCTTCGCGAGCACATTTCAGTATTGACTTTTGATTGCTTATAACTGGAAAGAATTCGTAACGGTAAATCAATAAAAACAGTTATATTAGTGAATATTTCACACACTATGAGAATATTTTATTCCAAACTTAATAATGTGTGATAACAATTTAAACTTTAAAAACTTGTTGATTTTTATAAAAACTCATTTGTACATTCTCCAACATGAATTGTGGCGATAAATTACATCTGTTATTTTTGCATTTATTTGGATTCATCGAATAATCGAATGAAAAATATGAAAAAGCAATTATCAAAGAATTAGAAGTTAGTGAATAAAACAAAGAAAAAATGTTACAAACATTCAAATGAACAGTTGAATCATAAGTTGTTTCAAGTCAACTTGTTCATATTAGAAAGAAAAATCACTAAGAACATTTTGCTTCGAACTCAAAATGGGATTTATTTTTGTTTGATCTTTTTTTAATAATTAGAAAGGGAATTATTCCCGGGTATTTGACACGCTAGAACTTAAACGAAATTACTTAATCAATACCCGTTAGCTCAGTCTGAGTCCAATTAGTAGTTCATAAAACCAAAAAGTTAGACTCAAAACCGTTTTGATTGAGTCAAGTCCAATATCATTAATCATGGGATCGTGATCATAAAAAATGGTATCCTTATTAAGGGTATTTTTGTTGACATAATTTTCAACAATTTTTTGAGATGTCTCAAGCTCCACTTTTGGATGTTTTGGAATGTGTTGAAAGAAGAAACGCAATCCCTGAACATTTTGAATCAACGAAAAGAAAAGAAAACTTATCACTTATCGAATGTGCATACAAAGATGTGAAGGACCCATCTCGTGCATTCTTTTGACTCACGGGCTTTGTGCGATCAGAATTTGACATGTTACTAAGGCTGCTTCCAGATGATTCACTTCCTCATCGGGGAAAAACAAAAGCAATTAACACACAGGAAGAGCAATTATTTTTGCTTTTGAATGTTCTCCATCACGGCTCTTGTACCCTCACAAACATCCTTGCCTCAAAAAAACTCGACTATCAAAGTGCGACTGTTAGACTGCTTCATTCCATTGTGTCTCGTCTTCGAGCGCCTTTGGCCGATCTTTTTCTGTCGTTCCGCAAAGACAGAATAGAGGGCATGAAGGATGTTGGAATAGTGCTTGATTGCACTATGATTCCGACTAATCGGACAGGGGGTCGATTGGAATATGGAAAAAAGTTTTTAGTGGAAAACACCACATTTACTGTGTCAAGGCAGAAGTGGGTGTTAACCCAAAGGTTGGCACAGCAAGCACCATTAGCGCTATTTACTCAGGCTCCACGCATGACTATGTTATATTCAAAGAGCATTATCCATTGTTTGAATCAAAACTGGAGGGCTCTAAAATTCTAGCTGATTCTGCATATATTGGTGCCAGACCAGACCTTGACGCTATCATAACAAAGCCCGTTGGCACACAGGAGCTTGCTTCCCATCGTGTAATAGTTGAAAGGTTCTTTGGAAGGATGAAAACACTCTTCTCCATCTTTCGCAAACCATGGATATTCGAAATTGATCGAATAGCTGACTATTTTAATGTGGCTTGCTGCCTAACTAATTTTCATATTCTTCATAATCCACTCACTGCGAATGACTCACAAGCAAATTCAAGATTTTTGGATGGAATGATAAGCGATTATCTTCGAAAACAGGAAGCAAAGAGCCTTACAAATGAAAGATACCTAGCCAGATTAAGAAACAAACTTAATCCAAAAGATTCATTAACTCCCACAATTACGTCTTTAACTGCAGAATCAACAAGTTTTTTGAACACTTAAATACCCATATTGCATTTATTTTCTGATTTATTGACTTTTTTCCTTCTCGTTGCCCATATTAATATTTAATTTTATTTTAGATAGCTCAGATGAGACATACGCAATATTAAAAGCCAAAGAAAGAAGAGAAAATGAACAAGAGAAAGTTATGATCCAAAGAGAGCAGCAGAGATCAGACTTACTGAGTAGGGGAAGGGACGAGCACAACATTCAGCCTCAAAATGCTGATAATTCTTTGTCATGGTTTATCCAAAATCAATGGAAACCTGTTAGCACACTTTTTCCACCTTCATCACAACAGTTTCCTTTAATTCCATCATCTTCCTCATCCGCTTCGTCATCTTCAACACAAAATTCAACCAGAAAACCTAATCAAACACCCCTTCAGTTTTTACTGAATTGTCAACATTAGAACTGTTTTTTATTATTATTTTTCCTCTATTGTTCAGACACCTCAAAAATTATATAACAATGAACAGTTTTGAAACTTTTCATTTTTTTCTTGTTAAAAATAAAAAAACAATAAATTTCGTCATAGAAAAAACTCTTGTTTTGTTGTTTTCATAAAAAGCATAACAAACATTATTGATATGAAAATTTTTTTGTGAAAAACACAAAAATCGCAATTAACAATAAATGGAAAGCTTCAGAGTTATATGGGGAAAACATATTCAATCCGTTTTTAAATTACAAAACTCTCACATCTTCAAAAACGAAAACATTAGAGATAAAAATGTCACAGAATCAGAGTGAAAGATGATAATCAAACACTTCATAAATGTGTCGTTAATAAATTATAATTACTGATTCCAGCGTTTCAAAACTTTGATCATTGTATTTCATAAGAAATTATAAAGATACAAAAAATTATGATCAGATAAAAACATATTAAAAATTTTCTGAAGATCAAAAAAGATTGACAGAAAACCGTTTTGATAGACTCAAAACGGAAATAAAGGAAAGAATACGAATTAACTAATGCAATACGTATTGATAAGATAAATTCAGAAAAGTTCAGCTAGCTAGTGTGTAAAAAATCCGGGACGTGTCATAAACCCGGAACTCGATTATTTTTTATTTTATTTTTTTTTCTGAAGAGTATTTTTAATGTCTTATTAACCAATTGACATGGAAATGCTTTTATTATTAATAAAAAAATTTCAAACATCGCATTGTTTCAAAAAATTAGAAAATTTTTGAAAAATAAAATAAATAAATTTATTTCTATCTCATTCATTAAAAAATAAACGTTTCAAAATAATAATTTGAATTCCAACTTGATTGAAAATGAAACTTGAAAAATAACATGTATCAAAACAGAAAGAAAAAAAAACAATGATTTAAAACATAAAGCGTATAATTTTTGGAAACAATAAACAATTTCTCACCAATCCCTTATAAAAAAACAGTTGAAAATATTCAAATAACATAAATTGTGTACAGAATTTTCACCTAAGGGCAAGAAAAGACTTAGGCTTTTCTTTAATTTTTGATCATTTAAAGCTGATTACAAAAAAGGGCTTGACATCAGATGCAAATGAAGACACTTCATCCAAATTATAAATTAATTCCGATTTGTTCTGATGCTCATCAAATAAATGTCTGTCTTTTTTTCAAACCAAGAAAAAGGCATTACTTGTTGAATGAGTAGCTCTCTCAACTGACAAATGGATAAGATGGACCAAGTGAAGGTACTCATTCGAATTGATAAAAGAATATTGCCAAGTGCAGTACACTTAAAAATTTGGAGTTGACTTGTGTTGAAATTCAGCTTCTACGTCTATTGCTTTTTAAATACAAACAAAAAGATACAAATCCAAAACTTTTAAAAAAAAGAAAGAAAAATCCAACTATGTCTCACATGTTATGCGCACGGAAAGTCACCAGGTTGTATTTAATCTTTAATGTTTGAGAAGAATGAAGATTTGTTTCGCCTGTTCAGAATTGGGCGTCGTTTTATTCTGCAGATGTCCCTTCCTTCCTTGCCTTTGCAGCACGATAGATACTGCTTTTCGTAACAAATCCGTTCTTAAATAAATCTGCATGCCTTGGCTTCTTCGATTCCATTGCATCCAACAATTCAAGCAACATCTCTTCCCTGTTGACTTCATTGATTCCAACAGCATTGTTATCAAGCGTCATTGAATCATTCTCTACTTCGGCAGCCTTCTATCTTGCATCTTCTTGATGATTTTCATTTTCTAAATATTCATCTATTTTTTCCTCATCGCAAAAATAAAGCAAAGGGGGAATATTAACAATAACTTGATTAAGGCTCTTTTATTCGTTTCCATAATAGAAATATCATAACTTTTTTTGAAAGAAAATTTCAATCGATTATTTCGATATTTCAACTTGAAGAAGTGTTCAGGTTTTCTGCATTTTTCTATAAAAAACTTTCACAGATAAATATGATAAATACATTTCATTAAAACAACTTTTCGTTGGAGCATGAAACTGGGTTTGTGACTGAAAGATTTGAGGGGTTAAGATGCTGCTAAGCCAGCTGGTTGACGGAAGAGCTGAGGGAAGGAAGCTGAGGAGGTGGAGGAGGAGATAAAGATGAGCGCGCTCTTGCAGGAACAGACAATCTCCCATCATCTGAAGGCACTTTGTCTCCCAACAATGTATCTCCATCCTCATTTTCATCTCTGTTGAAAGCTGCCTTTGAGATTAGTTGAGAAGCAGAAGAGCACGCCTTCGGTTCTGATCCATGTGCCACATTCATCCCACCAACAGCTACACCTTCCAAAATCTCACTCAGCGCCTGCACGAAGCTCACCACAGCTGCTGCTGACATCCCCACCGATGCGACTTTTCCGTCTGATGAAGCAGCACTTGCCATTCTGAGCACACATCTCCTTGCCATGCTGAACACGTGGCCTCGTCTGTGCATGGCTGTGATGCGCGTTTCCATCGACTGCCCACACCGCTCCAGTGATGCCTTCTCAGTCACATGCTACCTGGGCGTGGCGTACGAGGTGAACTGCTCAATAACAAACGGGCGCCCAAAGTCGACAAGAGGAGGATGAAGAGTGAGGAGATAAGTGAGATGAGATGCGTTAAATGCGGAATGCTTGACAAATGAGAAAGAAAGACAATGGGAAAGCTGTGTGGTTGTTGGGAGAAGGAGGAGGGAGATACCAGAAGTGTAGTTTTCTTTACTCGAAGAAGATGGAGTCATTGTGGATGTGCTCGGATGCATCACAAAAATGGCTTCTCTCACTGAGGGCACATACAACGTGGAGGAAGAGTTTTGAAGAGGGTGTGTATTGTCAGATGAAGAGTTTGTTAACTTCGCTGTGGAAGTTGAACGAGAAGGAGCCGCGCCTGTCGAAGAAGAGGAGGAAGATGAGGTGGTGGAGGAAGATGATGAAGGAGAAGTTTACATCACAGGAGCCAGCAATACAGAAGACGATGAAGCCGACTGTGGATAACCCAAAGCACTGCTTTTCCCCACCAGCCTCTTTTGTGCCAAAGAAGTCATTTCCTTGTGGAATGCGAGTGGAGACATGATTGGATTGACTGCATTGACAAGCAGACTGAACACGTTCTGGCGCAGCTGGTGATGAAACCTTCGTTCATCGTCGTCGACGTCAGAGACAATGGGGCTGCGCTGTCTGCCTCGCTGATCTTCCGGATGCGGTGACCACTGAGCATCTAGCCAGTACTGCTGAGCAGCTGAGAGGGCAGCTGGCTGCTGTTTGTGGTGTTCATGCAGTGCTGCTTGGCTGTTTTGTCTGCTCTGCTCTCCTTCTGCTGCGATGCAAAGGAAAGAATTGGAGTGATCAGCAGCTCGATGTCCTTGGTGAGTGGAGAGAGGAGAGGGAAGAGGGCAGACTGGCAGATAATGGGGGAGAAGAGGAGGACAGACTGAGGCAGGGCAGTTGTGGCTGAGGCAGCTGCATATGCACCTGTGTTTTGAGAGCTGTTGGATATACCACACAAGTTTTGAATCTGATGTGAAGAAAAGGTTAGAGCACAAATTGGTATATAAGCATGTGACAATGATGCCTTGAATGATGATGAAGAAGAATAACTTGTTCTAATCTGCACTGCAATGTCCATTATCTGCTAAAAGCGCAGAGAGTGTTGTGATCTTTTCATATTGATAATCGAACTGTTTTGTGCGTGCCTTGAACCCAGGACTTCGTGCTTCGTCGATCTCGCTTAGTGTCTCGAGAACAGCCACTGTGCCGTCAATGCCTTCAATTCTGTCTGAAGGTGTTGGCGGGATTGGCTGCAGCCAACTTTCCGAATTAGAATCGGTGGATCTTCTGAGAGGAGAGGCAGCAGCACGTACAGAAAGAGACTTATGTGCAGAGAGGGGGCTGAGGAAGGCAGAGGGAGAGTCGGGTGAGTTTGATTGTTCAGAAGGTGCGAAGGAAGAGGGGCTTTCATCATAGCCGGTAGGTGGGGTGAGTGAAGAAGAGGAACAGATGGAAGAAGAAGAGGAAGAGGTGGAAGAAGAGAATGAATGAGGAGAAAGAGGAGTGGGAGATGGAGAAGGAGGCAGGGACTGGGGAATGGGCATGTGGGAGGAGATTGTTTGGGGTGGAGAAGAGGGGGAAGGAGAAGATGGCTGGTTGAGGGGTGGAGAGGGAGAAGTTTGTGAGTGCGAGGGAGGCATGGGTAGAGAGGAAAAGTGGAGATTTTGTTGCTGGTTGGACTTGGCAAGTGGAGGAGCAGATGGAGGCAGCGGAGTGGTGTTGGGCAGTGAGGAGTGGACAGTTACTGAGAGGGATGATGTTGAGATGTGTCATGTTAAATTACATGTTAATTGATTAAGATACTTGTTATCACATAGGCGAAATAATTGAATATTGGATTTTCAACTTCCCCGTTAGCACATTTCAGTACAGACTTTATATTGCTTATAACTTGAAAGAATTCGTAATAGAAAATCAACGAAAACATTCATATAAGCGAATATTTTTATTCAATAAGAAAAACAAAATACAAACTCAATTTTTATGTCAAAACAAAATAAACATAACAAACTTGTTGAATTTTATAAAAACTCATTTGTACATTCTTCCACATGAATTGTGGTGAATAATTACATCTGTTGTTTTTGCGTTAGTTTGGATTCATCGAATAATCGAATGAAAAATATGAAAAAGCAATTATCAAAGAATTAGAAGTTAGTGAATAAAACAAAGAAAAAATGTTACAAACATTCAAATGAACAGTTGAATCATAAGTTGTTTCAAGTCAACTTGTTCATATTAGAAAGAAAAATCACTAAGAACATTTTGCTTCGAACTCAAAATGGGATTTATTTTTGTTTGATTTTTTTTTAATAATTAGAAAGGGAATTATTCCCGGGTATTTGACACGCTAGCCGTTGAGCCCGCTTAGCTCAGTACGGTAGAGCGTTAGACTCTTAATCTAACGGTCGAGGGTTCGACCCCCTCAGCGGGCGAATCTTTTAGTTTTTTTTTGAGCAAAAATAGTCATTATTAGGAGCACTGCTTCAATTTCATCGATTAATAATTGATGTTAATGCGGCATGACTTTTCTATCTGTTATTTAATTTATTTGTTTTTGATTTTCATTAGTGTTTGTTAAGCACAACCATTAAATGAAGTTTTGATTTTTTTTACCTTTTTTTTTCACAATATTAATAACAACAGTTATTATCTATAATAATAAACTTTGCATTCAAAATAATAATTTTGCAAATAAAACGAGAATTTTTGAGTTGTAAAATAAATAATTTTTGAATGCAAATTAATCATCAATTCTTAAAAAATAAAATTTTGTTCACAATTACGAAAATGTTTTAAAACCATATTGACTCATGTATTTGCACAAATTGTGTATTGGAATAATCTTCTTGTGTGTGTGAATAATATTTTTGAAAACTTTCAATTTTTCGCTAAAGAATTATTTTTTCAAAAATTTTTTATTCTAATAAATATATGAGAGATTTTCATATCTATTGCAAAAATTCTAATTTTGTCTTTATTTTTGTTTATTTGAACAAATTTCGTAATTTCGTTTGTTTAATTAATAATTCGTTTGCAAAAATTCTCATTTTGAAATAATGCTGGTGAAACAAATTATATATGAAGAACAAACAACGTAACATTATTTTTATAATGAAATGTTCGTCCTAGTATTTTATTCAATTCTTTTTTCTTTCTTCAAGAAAAGTTTTCGCAAATTCACACTTTTCTAATCATTTTAATATAATTATAAAATAAAATATTTATTTATAATATTTACTTTATCAAAAATATAGATTATTAAATTTTTAAATTTTCATCTTTAAATAAATTTAAAAAAACAAAACAAAAAATTCTAAAATTATAAATATTTGTTTGTTTATAAAGAATAAATTATATTTTCATAATTACGAATCAAATAATATTTTTTTATTTAAATACAAAAATATTTTTTTTAATTAATTTGTTATTGTAAAAATGAATAATATAAAATCAGTTTACTTATATTTTAATTAAAGCTTTTTTTGTTTGAAAGATTTTATTTTAAAATAGAATATATGAAAGATTACAAATTTTTGTTATTTTTTGTTAATAGTAGTAGATATAATTTGATATTTAATGCAAACAGAATTAATAATTATTCATTTATAAAAAACGAATGAAAATAATAATTATTGAGATTACTAAAATCTAGATATATATGAAAATTTTTCTATTTGATATTTATAAATTATTTTTTATATTGAAAAGAATAATTCTATTTTAATATTTTTCATATTAGTATTATGAAGTGAATATATATTATAATGTTTTTCATTAACTTATAGATAAGATATTTTAAATTCTAATTAAACTTTATTTAAGTATTTTTTTCTATATTTGTTGTTTTTTGATTATAAAATTTATATTTTTTTAAAATTTTTATGGAATAATAAGTTAATTTTTGTATAATAATAATTTTTGTTTGAAAGTAATTAAAAATGTAAAATTATAGAATTGAAGTTTGTGATGAAATTTTTAATATGGAAATAGATATTTTTATTTTTATAAAGTTCATTTTATCCTATTTTGTTTTAAATTAACAAATGTTTCGAAATTTTTATATGAATAAACTCGATTCGAAATAATGATGTTTTGTTTGTGCTTTTTTCGTATTCAATAATTCTGTCGAAGCAGATGACGCTGAATAAGAAGATGCAGATGCTGATTCATATATGACATTATTTGATATATAAATTGTTAAATTGTTTTTTTCATTAAATAAATATGAATTACAATAAAAACAGAAAAAATCAATCATATCAATAATATTGTTTATTGTTTTATTTTCCAAATTTTTATTTACTAAATTCGTTAAAAAACCAATTTCACTGTCGCAGTCGTTTTTGCCATGGTGTTCGGCAAAAAACGACAGCGAGAAGTGCTTATTTTTAAAAAGAAAAGAATTATCAGAAAATAATAAATATAAAATTCGAGAATTTCTTAAAATGAAGTACATTGTCGCAAAAAAAATTTTAAAGGAATCAACATTAACAAAAATATCAAATTTTAATAATAAATAAATACATTCTCAAACAAAACGATAATCGTGAGATAATATTTCGGAAAAAATATTAAAACATTTTTTAAAAATTCCAAAATTATAAACATAAAAATCAACAAATCACAAATGTGAAATTTGTTTCTTGGAAAAAATGCTCCTCCCAGTTTCATTATTTGAAATGGGAAGCGACCAGTTTTCCTTGAAATCCGTAAGGATTATTACTTCGTCTTTTTTCAATTCATTTTTCAAATTATAAATAAACTCTCTCTAAGTAGTTGCCATTTTCTTTTGTTCATTTGTCAACTGCATTTCTTCCTTTTCTTTCTCTATCAATTATTTCCCATTTCTCTGAAATTCTCTCTCTTTATTTTCTTTATATGTACGATTCTTTTCGAAATCATTATAATTCACTCTTTAATTTTCGATTAAAAACATTCTTTGAAAATATAAAATAGAAAACAATAAAGTTTTAATACAAAAAAGAGAAAATACAGTTTGGATTCAGCTTTGATATTGGTCTTTTAAAATAAATGGAATGCACATAACATTTGAATGAGAAAGTTTTAACCAAATATGAAAAACCCTTTCTTTGATCAATACTTCGAAAAAAGTTATGATATCAAAAATAAACTCACGTATTCTTTTTTCAGTCATACCTCGCAAAGACAGTTCTTTTCTTTGCATTTTTCATATTTCTGATTTTTTTTTTTTTTTTAAGATGTTGAATGAGGCATGTTAATATTTGGAGTGTGCAAAATACAGATATCGCAAAAAATACTGGAAGTTGCAAAAAATACTGGACATCGCAAAAAATACCGGACAAGATCGATTTCACTATAACTGCAAGAAGAAAAATTCTGATAATTTTCCTCAAAACACACATCATCAATACAAACTCATTTGATATACAAAACTTTCTAAACAGCTTCATTTGTGCTCAAAAAAAATAATATTTGAAAATTTGGAGAAATAGGATTTTGAGTTTCTCCGAGATTTCAATCATTAATTTTTTTCTTAGTACAAATGAAGCTATTTTGAAAGTCTCATTTATCAAATGAGTTTGTACTGATGAGATGTGTTTTGAGGAAAATTGTCAGAATTAATTCTCTTGCTGTTGTTGAGAAATCGATCTTGCCCGGTATTTTGAGTGATGTCAGGTGTTTCATTTTTTTTTTTTTTTTTTTTTTATGAAAAATCATGCACTTTTGATTTTCTTTTTGTTTACAAAATATTTCAACTGAATAATTTCATTTCTTTAATCACAAGAGAGGTCATAAAACATTTTGTCATAATAAAGTTGACACTTGTGTCTGGGCGATTATTCTTGATGTCAAATTTTTCCATTCTAAATTTTCTGTTCGAAAAATTCCCTTGAAAATTTACAAATGAACATAGAAAAGAGAATATGCATTTTCAAAAGTCCATCGTTTTCAATTCAGCTTGAACATTTGTTTTTGAAACACTTATGTTGTATTAAGCACTTGAATAAAGACTCTTTTCCCAAACATAATCGGAGAAAAGACAGAAGACCAAAAAAAGTTAAGATCTCAAAAAGAATCACACACATAGATATGAATAGATTATTTGTTTTCAAATCCAAAAATATTTTATATTGTTATGAGTAGAACAATTTTTTTTGTTCTATGTGAAAAAAAAACTTGAAAGTTCATATTTTCCCCAATTCGTTATATGCTGTGAATCTAAAAGTTGTTAAAAACATCTTTGACTTTAAAAACACAGAAAAGAACTATGAAATCAAGAAGCATAGACGTTTTTTTCATTTTTGACTTCTGTATTACTTTTTTCTATCTTTTTTCAAATTCCTCATAAAAAAAAAAAAATTTTTTTTTAAAATATATATGGGTAATAATTTTTGAAAAGTCGCAAATGTTTAATTTTCAAATTAATAAAAATTTTCATTTTTGCTCAAATTTTAATTAACATACACCAAACTTCACCAACAAGGAGTATATTTCTGGATAATGTTATTTCATTAATTCCAAATAAGATTCGTGAGTGGAAACAGAAATGTTAGCAAAATATGAAATTTTTGATTTAAATGAAAATTAAACATTTGCGACTTTTCAAAAATTATTACCCATATTATATTTTTTAATATACTAAATAAATAAATAAATAAATAAATAAATAAATAAATAAATAAAGATGAAAAAGAAATTGCACCAAACTCAACAAATACAAACAAAAAAGTTTTTTCTTTCTTTCTTTCTTTCTTTGATTCTTATGATTTGCGCAGATCGTTCTTTGAAACAATTTTCAATCAAGACATTTATTAGCAATTATTCCCTCCTTTAGGATCCATTTCCTAAATTTTTGCATTTAATTTCAAAAGTTCCTTAGAAAAAATTTCTTTATGTTTTTTTGAAATTTTATTCAAAAACAGCTTAAACTTAAAAGAGTGAATTCAAAATGTGTAAAAGAAAGAAAGAAAAGTGAAGAAAAATTAGATTGTTAAAAATTAAAAAGACAAAGTCCTAAACAGAAATATCCAAATATAGAAATTTTAACTATTACGATGAAAATTTCAACCTAATTTTTAAAGTGAAAAGAAAGGATATTCCGAGATTTATTTATGTTAACATATTATGAATTAAAACATACAAAAATGGAACGCACCAAATTTAAAAAGAGAAAAAAGAAATTTGAGAACTTTTCGTTTATACATACAAACGATACATAAATAATTGCTTTTATTTTGAAAAAATAAAATACAATAAAGATATACTCGAAAATACCTATGAAATGTCAGTCTCTGGAACAGACGGAAGAGGAGTTAAATCTCCAGAAAACAAAGTGTGTCTTTTCTTTCTGTGAAGGGACTGATTCAAAATAAGCGATGAATCAGAATCTCCCAATATCAGATTCGAAAAGGAGGAAGCAGATGAAGCAGATGAAGAGCGAGATTGAGATTGAGGTTGAGGTTGAGGTTGAGGTTGAGGTTGAGGTTGATGCTTAGCTTGAGGTGTTGGAGAAGCAGACATCACTTTTTGAGGTGAAGTACAAGAAGACATTGGCTGTGGATAAAGAGAAGGATTGGGCTGATAATGCTGAAATGGAAGGGGAGAGAACTGAAGAGGAGACGAAAACATCTGAAAAGAGGGTGAAGTGAACAATGGGGCAAAGGGTACATAAGGCGGGGGCTGTAGATGAGGAGGATGAAAAGAAGGAGAAGGAGAGGGTGAGAAAGTGGAAGAGGAAGAGGAAGAAGATGATGATGATGAAAGCTGCTGTTTTTGTTGCAGAAAAGGGAAATAGAAGTTCTGTTGGATGTATTTTGCAGCTTCTGAGTTGAGTTTGTAGATGAGGCTTTTTGAAGGGGCATACATAGAGAATTGTGATGGAGGTGTTAAATGGGTATATGAAGTGGGAGATGAGTGAAATGGAACAGGAGGAGACGATATTACAGGAGATGTTGAGGAAGAGGGAGAGGAAGAGGAAGAAGAAGAGGAGGAGGAGGAAGAGGAAGAAGAGGAAGGAGGAGGAGGAAAAGGAGGAAATCCAGCAGAACGAGGCACACCTGAAGTGAATGCAATGGATGGCATAAAAGAAGGAGAAGACAAAGGAGAGAAAGCAAAAGAATTAGGATAGTTTTTCTGTTCTGGATGAAATTGCATTCCTGAATGGTGAATGCTAATTGAAGGGTTGATGAGCTCAGAGTGATTGAGTGATCGAATAGGAGACTTGCTGTGTGAGTGTGTGTGATGATAGCTGTGATGGCGATGCTGATGATGAACAGAGCGACTTCTGTGTCTTGTTTTATTGGCAGAAGAGGAAGAGGAGGAGGAAGAAGAAGAAGAATGAAAAGAAGAATGAAGAGAAGAAGAAGAGGAAGAAGAGGAAAATGAAGAAGTTTTGTTGCCTTCATATCTTTCGTGTTTGTCTTGTGACATTTCTTTGATTTCATTTGAATGTTGTCTGTGTTTGTGACTGGAATGACTATATTCATTGCTTTCTCTATGAGATGAATGGTTTTTGCGTTGAGAGGGAGAAATGGATTTTGTCGAATGTCTATCTGAAATGTGATGGTTGTGGTTGATGGACTTATATGAAGCATCTTCGGCTTTCATGAATTTGCTATCTTTTGTTGTTGAATAATTCTTGTATTCTTCTTCTTCCTCTTCTTCCTCTTCCTCTTCCTCTTCTTCTTCTTCTTCTTCTTCTTCTTCATATTCTTCTTCATCATATTCTTCCTCCTCTTCTTCCTCCTCCTCGTCGTATTTATCTATCAAATTCTCTTTCCCTTTTCCAATAATGTTATATTCCATCACTTCTGTTATTATTTCCTTTGCTAAATCTTCATCACCATCTTCAATTTGATTATATTCCTTTTCTTTCTCTCTCTTCCCTTTTTGATCTTTATCAAAATAACCTTCTTCTTTTCCTTCTCCTTCTCCTTCTCCTTCTCTTTCTTCTATCAATTCAGAAGATTCATTATTCTCCTTATTGTCTTCTTCTCCATTGCTCACTTCATCTTCTTTGTTGATGTTACTTCTCTTTGTTTGTCTGTCATTCATTCTGTTTTGTTTGTTTTGTTTGTTCAATTCATCCAATGAATAAGATGAATTGGAAGAAGAAGAAGAAGAAGAAGCTAATAATTTCTGATTAGAAGAGGAGAGAAATGAAGAAGAAGATTTAGAAATAGAAGAAGAAGAGAAAGAAGAAGGAGAAGGAGAAGGAGAAGGAGACAGAAGAGGAGGCGAAGAAGGAAGAGGATTTGTGGGCTTTGCATTCTCAAAACACGAAGAAACAAAAGAATTTGATTTGTTTGGCAGAAAAAGAGAAGGGGAAGAAGAAGGAGAAGAAGAATTGGATGAGAAAGAGGAAGATATAACAGAAGAAGAGGAGGAAGAGGAAGAGGAAGAGGAAGAGGAAGAGGAAGAGGAAGAGGAAGAGGAAGAGGAAGAGGAAGAAGAAGATAAAGAAGAAGGAGATGGAAGCAATGAAGATGTTGTTGATGTTGTATCATTTGTTGAATGAGAATCAAAAGAAGAAGATGATGATGATGAGGAAGAGGAAGAGGAAGAGGAAGAAAAAGAAGAAGAAGAAGAAGAAGGAATAAGAGTCTGAAGAGAAGGCAATTGATGATCGAGAGAAGAAGGAGAATGAGAAGTGACTGGAAGAGAAGGAGCAGAAGAGACAGAAAGAAGAAGCTGTTTCTCTTTTGAGGGAGAAGAGGAAGAGTCGAATGAGCTTGTCATCCAACAGACAGAAGGCTCAGAGAGATGAGGAGTGAGGTTGAGAGGAGAAGGAGAAGGAGAGGAAGAGGAAGGAGAAGAGGAGGAGAAGGAAGGAGAAGGAGAAGGAGAAAATGGATTAGATGGAGAAGAAGAAGAAGAAGAAGAAGAAGAAGAAGAAGAAGAAGAAGAAGAAGAAGAAGAAGATGATGATGATGATGATGATGATGACACAGAAGAAGAAGAAGAAGAAGAAGAAGAAGAAGAAGAAGAAGAAGAAGAAGAAGAAGAAGAAGAAGAAGAAGAAGAAGAAGATGATGATGATGATGATGATGATGATGATGATGATGATGATGATGATGAAGGAGCAGATGAAGAATAAGAAGAAGAAGAGAAAGAAATAGCTTGAATAGCCTTGTGAGCCAAGTCAAAAGGAATAGAAGCACCTGAGTGAGGGGTGAGGGGGAAAGGAGAAGGTGTAGAAAGAGCAGAAGAGCAGAAGGAAGAGGAATAAGAAGGAGAATTTTCAGGCGAAGAAGAAGAGAAGAGGTAAGTGGAAGGAGAGCTGTTTGTGAGAGAAGAAGAGGAAGAAGAAGCATTCGAAGGAGAAGAGGAAGGGTTGGATGATGCAGAAAGAGGAGGAAGAGGAGGAGAAGGAGATGGGATGTGAGAAGGAAGATGAGAAAGATGAGAAAGATGAGAAAGATTAGAGAAATGAGAAGGAAGATGAGAAGGAGAAGGAAGAGGATAAAGAGAAGGAGATGTTTGGCAGCCAACACTTGATGTCTCTGCATTTCTTGTTTGATCAAATGGACTTTCATTCAAATTGTATTCATCTTCTTCCTCTTCTTCCTCACCTTCTCCTTCTCCTTCTCCTTCTTCATACTCTTCCCACTCATCTCCTTCATATTCATTATCTTCAATATCAGCATTTCCTTCTTCTTCGCTTCTTTTTTCTCTTCTTTCGCTTGTCGTTGATATAAAATCAATTGCTTCTTCTTCTTTCTCTTTTTCTTTTTCTTTTTCTTTTTCTTTTTCTTTCTCTGTTTGCATCACAATCTGAAGAAGTTCTTTCTTTTCTGTATTTTCATTCATAATTTCATTGATAGAAGTATTCTGATTGACTGGATGAGAAAGATCTGTTAATGTTTGTTTCTTTTGCTGTGGAGAATGAGATGGTGAAGAAGAAGAAGTGAAAGATGAAGAATGTGGAAGAGGAGAAGATAAAACGGAAACAGAAGAAGAAGAAGATATTTGCTGTGGTGATTGAGTGGATATAACAGAATTTGATGATGAAGATGACGAAATATTCTGTTCACTTTTTTGTGTTAGAGATGATTTTTCTGTTTGTGAAGAAGAAGAAACAATGTTTGATTCAACAACATCTTCTGAAATATTCTCATTTTCTTTTATTTCTTTCTTTTTCTTCTTCTCTTTTTGTGCATTCTTATTTTGATTGTCTTTTTGTTTGTAGCTTTTTCTAATCAAAATTCTGTTTATCTCTTCTTCTCCTTCTTTATCATCATCATCATTTTTATTATCTTCTTCTCTTCCTCCTTTTTCATCTTTCTTCTTCTTTTCTTTCTCTTTCTCCTTCCTTCCTTCTTCTTTCTTCTTCTTTTCTTTCTCTTTCTCTCTCTCTTTCTCTCTCTCTTTCTCTCTCTCTTCTCCTTCATCCCATCTATTCGTATTCATCATTGGTGTTACTAATTCTGTTTCTGTTCTGTTTATCTCTTCAATCTCTATGTCTTGTATATTCCTTCTCTTATTCTCTATTGTTAGATCTCTTTCTCTCTTCTTTTCTTCTTTCTCTTTCTCTTTCTCTTTTCCTTCTCTTTCTTCTTCTATTTCTATTTCTTTGTCTTTTTTTATCTTGTTAATCTTTTTCTCATCAATTTTGTTGTATTTCTTCACATTTCTTTTGATTTCTTTCTCTTTCTGCTCAATTTCTGTTGCTTTTTCATTCATTTTTATTGGCTCAATCATTTCTTTCTTTTTCTCCTTCTCTTTCATTTCATTTTTCTCTTTCTTTTCTTCCTTCTCTTTCTTCTCTATCTTTTCGCTGTGGATGATTTCAATCAACAATTCTATTGCTTCTTCATTCTCTTCGTTCGTTTCATTTGTTTCATTTTCCTTCAAATTCTTTTTCTTTTTCTCTTTCTCTTTCTCTTTCTCTTTCTCTTTCTCTTCCTCTTCCTCTTCTTCTTTTGTTGTTTTTTCAGAATATTTCATTTTTTCATTCTTTTTCTTCATTTCTTGTATATTCTGTTTTCTTTCCTCTTTCTCCAAACAATCTTTTTGCTCATCCAAAACATTCATTTTTGAATGATTTTTCTTATTTTTGTTGTTTTCTCTATCAAAAACTTCTTCTTTCTCTTTTCTTTCCTTCTTTTCTTTCACTTCTTCATTTCCTTCTTTCATTTCATCAATTTTAATGGAATTATTTTGAGTTTCTTTGTTTATCCTCCTTTCTTTCTTCTTCTTCTTCTCTAATTCATTTGAATTCTCTTGTTTATTCATCTCTTTCTTCTCTTTCTTCTCATTCATCTTGTTTGTTTCGTTAATATTGCTTATCTTGTTTATCTTATTTATTTTCTCATCTGTTTTCTTGCTTTTCAATCGTTTCTCAATCAATTCCTTCTCTTTAACATTATCATCATCTTTTTCTTCTTCTCCTTCTTTTTTCTTTTCTTTCTCTCCTTTTTTTATTTCTTCTTCTTCTCCTCCTCCTCCTCCTTCTTTCTCTCCTCCTTCTTCTTCAGAAGAGACATTAACATCAGACACTAAATGAACAGAGGGACAATTAGCAGTCAAAATGAATGAAGATATTTCTGATGAAGAAGATGATGGTGATGGAGAAGAAAAAGAAGAAGTTGAAGAAGAAGAAGATGGAGAAGAAGAAGAAGAAGGGGGAGGGGGAGGGGGAGGAGATGGAGAAGAAGATGAAGAAGATGTTATATTTTCGTCAGAAGAAGAGAAATGAGATTGAATTGGTGTTGTTGATAAGGCAGGAGACGAAGGAGGAGAAGAGAAAGAAGGAAAATGATGGAAAGAAGAAGGAGGAGAAGGAGAAGAAGAAACAGAAGGATGAGAAGAAGGAGAAGAACAAGAAGAAGAGGATGATGATGATGATGATGAATTTGTTGTTTTGATGCTTCTTCTTATTTTACTTTTATTTCTGTTTCTGTTTGTGTTGTCATTTGAGTGTTTTGAGGGAGAAGAAGGAGACAAACTCAGAAAAGATGAAGAAATATCATCTGAACTGTGGATATTTGAGATGTTATGAGAAGGAAATGAATTTGTGTTGGAAGAAGAAGAAGATGATGATGATGATGATGATGATGATGAAGGTGAGGAAGAAGAAGAAAAGGAGGAAGAAGAAGAAGAGGAAGAAGAAGAAGAAGAAGAAGAAGAAGAAGAAGAAGAAGAAGAAGAACTCCTCAAACAAGAATAGCAAAATGAATGAGAAGAAGAGATGAGACGAGGAGTTTTATCAACAAAAGAAGAGAGAGGTTGATTCAGAACATCAAATACATCATCATCTGAAGAGGAGGAGGAAGAAGAAGAAGAAGAAGAATGAGAAGAAGAATCAATTGAATAGCAGCAATTGGATGAAGTGAATGGAGATAATGGAGACAAAGAAGATAGAGGGGTTAGAGCAGTCAATGTAGCATCAATATCAACAGAAGAAGAAGATGATGACGAAGATGAAGATGTGACAGAAGAAGAAGGAGCAATTGAAGAAGAAGATGAAATAGAAGAAACAGAAGAAGAAGTTCTTTTGATATTCTTTGTTTTAGAATCAATTATTGATTGAGCTTTTTTATTGTTATTGTTATTGCTAATAATGATGTTTGTCTTTTCAGATGAATCTAATGATTTTGAATCATCTAAGCCAGTTTTATTCAATTGCTTTGCTTGTTTCATCTGTTTCATTTGTTTTCCTTTCTGTTGAGAAGAAGATTTCATTCTCTGTGTGAATGAAGAGGATGAAGGCAGAGGACGTCTTTGTGTGTCTGATTGGATGGAAGATGAATGAGAGAGAGAATTCGAACTGGATAAACGGCGAATGAATGGAGAAGAGGGGAGTTCTGATGAAGATGAGGAAGAGGAGGAGGAAGAAGAAGAGGAAGAAGAAGAAGAAGAAGAAGAAGAAGAAGGAGAAGGAGAAGGAGAAGAAGGAGAAGGAGAAGGAGAAGGAGAAGGAGAAGAAGAAGTGAAATGGTTGATATTGTCTGAATTTGAAGAGTAAACAGAAGGCAGAATTTGAGAAGATGGCAAAAAAAGAGTATTTTTTGAGTGTTTTGGTAAAGAGATAGGAGAAGACATAGAAGAAGATGTGGAACTTGAAGAATTGGAAGAATTTGAAGAGACAGATGAGAAAGAATAACGAGAAGGATAAGAAGATGAATTCGAAGTATTTGAAGAATAAGAGGAATGAGAGGAATGAGAAGGAGGAGAAGGAGAAGAGGAAGAAGAAGCACAACAAGATGAATTGGTTGAAGGTGTTTGAGGAGGCATATCTTGTGAGTAATCAGCTGCTGAATACATCGAAAAGGAAGAATTCGAAGAAGAAAAGGGAGAAGAAGAAGAGTAAGGTGAAGAAGGAACAGAAGAAGGAGGTGAAAGAGATTTCGAAATAGATGCTTTTCCAGCTGGTTCTAATGAAGAAAGCTTTCGTTTGCGTCTGGACTCATAATAATCAATCAATGGAATTGTGGGTGCCGGCAAACGGGAAGCATATGGAGAACGAGGTTTAGGTGATTTTGTGCTTGTCATCGAAGCTGTCTCATTCTTTGTTGTTTTCAATGAGCGTATTTTTGGTGCTGAAGTAGATGATGGTGATGTTGTGGATGAAATTGGTATTTGCTGAGAAATCTTGTTTGAGGCTGGTGACACTGTTAAACCAGACTGGCTCATTTTGGTACTCGTCTCAACGCTTTGAAGCGATGGTGGTCGATGCCTGGTGAATAACGGTTGCTTCTTTTGAGGTGAAGTTTCACTTTTGAGATTAATTGAATTTCTTTGAGAAATTATTGTGGTATCGGATTGTTTGTCGTTTGAAACATTAAAATCACTATTTATCTGAATAACCTGAGCATTCCTCGTATCAAAAAATTTATCAGCTGATTTTTTCTTTTTCTTTTTCTTCTTTTTAACAGGTAAATTACTTTTTTCTTTCTGAAAAGTTGTCATAGATAAAACAAAAGTTGATTCTTCATCTTCATTTTTTGAAATTGATGGCAGCAATGTACTTGTACCGGTGTTGCTGATGGTTGTGTTTGTCTTGAAAACCTGTTCATTCCGCGAAAAAGTTTCTTCCTCAGATGAATTTTTATACAGATCTCTTGGAGGCGGAACGTATTGTTTGTTATACGTAAATGAATGTGTTGATGCTGGGGGAATATGAAGCAGTTGTTTGGCGTCAGTGCCCGTTTTGGAAAACGGTGGCAGCAAAGAATCATTATCAGAAAGCTGTTCCTTTGTTTCTGGTAATGTCGTGCCTGAAAGTTTGTGTGCATATAAATACTTTCTTGTTTGATTAGAGCCCGCTTTTATAGTTGTTGTTCCTTTTTTCTTTAGTAATGCAGCTGAGAAAAACAGTTAAATTTTGAAATATCAACAAATGTAAAACAAAATAAAACAATACCTGGCTCGAGCATGATAACGACAACTATAGTAACAGTTCTCTTCGAAAAATTGTGTATCCAATGCTATTTAATTCGAATAAATGTAAAAGAAATAGATCATTACCCTTATTAACAGTAATCTTTATTAAAAAACAAACATTTTTTGAAAAAATGATTTCCTTGAATGGTGTAATCAAAACAGAATTAATAATGACATTCAAAAAAAGCCTCTTACGAATATTTTATATTAAGAGTAATACTCTCCAAAATTCATAAACATACCATAAAAACTAACAAAAAAATATTGATTGAATGCAAAAACGAAAAAGCATCCTTTACAATATACACATTTTCATTAACATATTATATCAAAATATTCTACGCTCTCAAAATGACTCGTTCAAAATTTTTAAAAATAAAAAAGATAAAGATCAAAATAAAAACAAATTTTAAAATCGATTAAAATCGCTTGCGCTATACATACAAAAATAAAAAAAAAATTTCGAAAAAAAAAAAAAAAAAAAAAAAAAAAAAAAAAAAAAAAAAAAAAAAAAAAGAATAAAAATTATCAGAATTTAATACAAAGATATTTTACTCTTCGAAATGAGGAGGAATTTGGTCCTTGGGGATTAAGCGACTGAGATAGAACATTGGGTCAATAGGCATCTGATATGGGAAGAATTGCTGGTTGATAGAGTTGAAATACTGTTCAGGATGAAATACCTCCAAAAGATGGTTTGAATTCGCACTGGGAGGATTGCTTGAGAGAGGAGAGGAGAGGAAAGAGTGCTGAGAGGAATACACTTCTGCTGATGGAGTCTCAATGCTGTTGATTGAAGAAGACAAAGAAGTCGAATTTGTAGTCTTGTCGTTTTTGTGATGTGGCGGAGGAGGGTTGTCTGTTGGATAGAACGATGTTGGCAGACGAGAGGGAAGGCTGCTCATGTCGCTGTCAATGTTCCTGTTTGTGTCGCCTGTTAAGTTCGAGTTGCTTGAATGATACTGTTCATAATTAGGCTTCTTCAATGATCCCTGTAAGAGAGGCTCTTGTTCCAATCCTCTTATCCACTCTGGAGCAGGAACTGTGTCAAGCTGGTTGTTTAATGACTTTGATAACTTCGATGGAGAGGAAGAAGAAGAAGAAGAAGAAGTTAAATCCGAGTCAGATGTGTTGATGGAAGGAAACCTGCCAAACCCATTCTCTGATGTTGTTGTGCTTTTCATGCCATGGTAAATTGTTGCCATTGAGAATGCGACTTCTTCTGTTGGGTTGTTGATCACTTTCTCTCTTCGATTCCTCTTCTTTTCTGAGCCTCCACTCGTGAAAAACGTGAAAAACTTGTTTTTGAGTAATTTCAAAGAAGAAGACATCTTGTCAGCATCATCACCATTCATTCCATTGTTCAGCTTTATCCCCTTTCGCATTTTGCGTCTCTTTAGCAGCAGAAGAACAACAACCACAGCAACAATTGTTGCAATCACAAGCACAACAGACACAACAATTTCAGCAGTTGCTCTTTTGCGTGGCTTCTCTTCAGGAATGTTGTGTTGCAGAGGAGCTATCTCCACAAAGTTCGTGTGTGGAATGCTGCTGAATGGAAAAGGCATGTCCTCTGTGTCCCAGTACATCATCACACACCCCATTTGGTTTGTTTCAGCAGAAGGCTGCAAAATAGCTGAGGGCAAATGGAGAAATGCGTGTGTGTCATCCAGAAGCTCAGAAAATTGATATGCGAAATTATCGCGAATTGTGAAATTGCCTCCATTTGAGTCCTTTTCAGCCAGACACAATGCAATATTGCAATCCATCAGTTGTGTGCCTGTGATTTCAAGTGTGGATATTTGTCCTTCTTCTGAAGATATCTTCACAGAAGAGACTGTAGGAATGAAAAGCAGAGATGGCAAGTCTTTCACTGCTTCTCCAGAAACAGTACATCCTTCTCCTTTTGTCAAAAAAAGAGACGGAAAAGAAGGCGTCCCGTCAGATCCTTCTCTCAAAGATTCAATCACAATTTCTGAAGTTGAAGCTTCAAAATATATATCGTTGTTGCTTTGTTTTTTCTCCTTCCATCGTGATCCACATCGAATATTTCGATGAGCAGACAGAAATTGTGGAATGTTCTTTGTATTTCCAGAAAACAAGCACTCAGAAATCTTCAATGATCCTCCTTTCACAAACACAGGGCATATTGACAGTTGAGTGAAAGTTGTGTTTGAAAGAGTCGTTTTGCACTGAGAAAAGTGCAAAACAGAACCATTCCAATTGCATATTGGCTCGTTGTCTGAGCCTTTTGAATGGCTAAAAGTTGAATTACCAAAATGAGAAGCTAATAAAGTGTGTTCAGAAAAGGATGCACCACAATTTGAATGTTGCATTATCAAATTTTCGGAATCTGAGCTTGAAATTTTGCAGTCTTCAAATAAAACCTCGCATTTTGCAAGTTCAACTCCACATCCTTCCAACTGAGAACTAACACAGTTAATAAATTTGCATTGTGAAAAAGAAAACTTATACAATTCATCATCATCACCTTCTTCTTCTTCAAAGTCATTACGTTTCATTTTATTCTCTTCAGTTTCTTCTTTGTTATTAGTGCTTTTCTCTGAGTCATATTGCAAATGATCGAAATTGTTGTGGAATCTGTCTTTCAGACCAACAACAGCAGCATTCAAACTAGACGACTTGATAGAAACAAATTGACACTTTGAGAATTTCTTGCAGATGTTCTGCTCATTCATTGTTCTCTTCCCATTCAAATCTAATGAATGAAATCTGCTTTTTCCATCATTTCTCATTCTTCTCAAACCAAAACCAGCAGATGAACGATCATTCAGGTCAAAGAGAGCACCTCTATCAACAGAAACAGATTGGAAGTTGCAATCATCCACAACAGAATCAACATCCAAGCCAAAAACAAAAGGAGAGATGGCCAAATGTTGCCCGATGAATGAGCTATGCAACAGCGAAAATGAACCCAAGACAGCTTGAACAAGGCTGATTGGAGCAGAAGACTGAACGCTCTGAGACTCGCTGGAGACAGTTGGCAGTGAGAAAGTGCAGAATGAAAATGAAAAAGACTTCCCACATGAGTAAAATATGGCTGAATATTGAGAAGATGCTATCTGAGAAAAGCCAAGTGCATCGATGTGTATGTGCACAACAGACAAGTCTCCTGTGTTCATCACAAAAGAACGATGAGTCGTCTGCATTGACTTTGCAGGCGAAGATGAAGGACGCATAATTAATGTCGCTATGGAATCATCTTTCAGATCTGATGATCCTTTTTCATAGCTTCCATTAAGAGAGTGGTCAGTTGTGTAGGAAAAGTCAATAACTCTTAATTCATTGTCTGTTTGTGTCCATGCTTCGTCTTTGATTTCAACGTCAGACAAATCGACTTCTCTTTCCAATGCAGCCACTTTAACAATCAGACATTTTGCATTTTTTGTGGGGAGAAGATGGCCCATCCCATCAATTATGTATTTGCATGCTGATTCCTTCGATGCACCGCAGTCTTTTGCAGAATTCCCTTTGTTCCCATCCACATACACCGTTGTCATCTGTGTCACATTCAGATAATCTGAGAAAAGATCAATTATCATCCCGTTTTGCATAGAGCTGTCTCGACCGTTGTCAATTGATAGCAGATGATGCATTTTTCGTTCGTGGCCTTGTAAATACCTTTCAGTCACCATTGTATCTCTGCTCACTCCAGCCATTGCAAACGATTCAAAGTTTGTTCTGTCGTATGAAGTTCTGTCAAAACGAAAGTATGCTGGATGGATGGTGGCAGAAAGAGAAGGACACGAAATAAACATCCAATAGAGCTTGGTGATTTTCTGAGACCAGTTTTCAGAAAGCGTAAGATTTGTGAAGGAAATGGAATATGTATTTGAAGATGAAGCTGTTGAGTGTTTCTGTTGTAGTCCACTATTTGCCTCATCCTTCACACAATCCAAGTAAATGAATTTTCCAAGCCCGTTTTCAGAAGCCATAGTGCAATCGCAGAGAGTGCAGTGAGAAATCGAGCATATTCCGAATGGAGTGAGCGATATTCCGAGGGCTCCTCCATAAGCAGTCGCTTGTGTTGCTTTGACTGATGTAAAGTTTGATGATGCGATGACTGTTGAGTAGGAAGAAGTGCAAGGTAGAGGAGAAAAACTGCTAATGTTCAAATTAGACTGTTTTGTAAATGTGAGGATGGCAGCATTTGTTGATGTGGACTCAAATGCTTCAAATTTGGATCCTGTAATAGTAATACCGCTTGAAGATGAAGACGAAGATGAAGAAAAGGAAAAGTGAGAAGATGAGACATAATGCCTGTTACTCTGAACACCTTTCAAATCACAATTTTCTTTGAGATCTGTTTTGAGTGAAGTTGAACATGGTCCGTTATCCAATTCATTCTCATTTTGGACGAGCACTTCAAACAATGAGCCGTCAATTTTGCTGATGTTTCTGACTGTTAGCTGATTCGCATGTGCTGCAACTGCTGAAGACAATATAAACAAACTTCGAGTTATTGTTTTGAAATTGGACACAGAAACCCTCTCCATCTCAAGAGTTCCTCCCAAACAAACAGCAAGCGAGTATTTAATTGAAATAATCTGTGTTAGTACATTTTCAATAATGTCAATCTCTTCAAGCCTCAAAAGCTGTGCTTTGGTGTCAGAATAGAATATTGTTAAAACAGAAGAAGGAAGACTAGTCTCTTTGAAATGCAGGCGACGAATTGCACAGATAGACTGCACAAATACAGCTGAATTGCAATAGCTCGCCTGATTTGTGCCGATATCTTTTGAAATAGAAATATCAGCCCAGTCCTTTTCGCTTCCAAAAATATGAGTCTCTTTGAAATGTTGAGTGTTTTCTGTTTGGGCAGCAGAATTGTCTGATGCCTTTGAGCCGCCATCGATTAAGGCCTCAACAATTTTTATTGGCTTTGCGATTGTTGAAGCATTGGTCACATAAATCGAGCAGAATGTGTTGTCTTTGCAGTGATTGTAGGAAATATCAAGCGTCTTGCATTGTTGTGTGGATTTTCCGCACTTAAACCAGTCTTTGCCTTTGTTGCTGCAATGAACACTCGACGAACGATAGCGGAACAGCTCAACGATTGATGCTGGTTTATGTGGCCCGGAAGCAAAATCTTGGGGAAAAGAAGATGCTTCATTGAAGTAATCTGAGTGTGTGACTTCTTTTGTTGCCAGAAATTGGTCTAACTCATCAAGATTGAAAGAAGAAGCATTGTCAGTTTCCAATCCCCAGAATAGAGTGTCTTCCTTCTCAGTCACTTTGTTTGGTGAAGAAAATGTGAATTGATCTGTCTGGAGTGAATCAAACATGCCAGAATCACACAGCAAAAACACGTTCTTTCCATAAAATGCATTGTTGCTTTTGAGGACAAGATCAGTTATTTGAAATGGAAGAGACTGAGAATTGGCTTGTCCCTTGTTGTGGATGCAATCAAAATCATTCAATCCAACAGGAAATGAATCATTCATCGAAGAAGCATCAATCATCAGCGCACCGCCTCTGCCATTTTCGATCGTTTTTGCGATGCAGTATGATATTTCGCAGTTAATCAAAGAAAGTCGATGGGCATTAGATGTTGTTTTCCCTTCGTTGAAGTTTGAAGAAGAGCCCCAAGTTTCTTTTGAAGGAGGGATTCGAACAAACAATGCTCCTCCAAATTCCGAGTTCGGGCTTCTACAGCTTGACATAGAACATCCAATCATTTCTAAGGAAAATGTCGTTGAATTTGTACATGAAATGAGAGATGAATATGTTGATGTTGCAGTTACTGTAGAAATGTTCACTTTGCTAAAAGAAAGGGAACACTATTCAAAAAGAAATGAAAATTTCAACATATTTTGTAAAATAAAAAATAAATGAAAAAATATATTAAAATTTGCAATCATACTTCTCCATTAAGTGAAATTAGTGAACAGCGAAATTCATTAACACAAGGACCAATTTCAGAAGATTCAACTGATAGAATTGCTGCATTTAATTGAAAAACTGAACTTGTAAAAGGATCGATTGAACAATTTACGAGCATTGAACATCCAGATATTGATAATGAAGGAATTGTTTGTTGAGACGATTCGCAAAAGAAAAATGGCTTTCCCAGTGGAGCCCGTGCTGAGTTGTGGACAAAAGAAATGTTTGAAAACGTCAGCTTACCTCCAATGTTCTCAAAAAACGATCTTGGTTTATCGTTAATAACATTAGAGATTGAAACGATGTTTGATCCGTAAGGTTCAATTCGAATTTTTTTATTATCCAAAATTACTCCTTCAACATTATTTTCATTTGATGCATCCATTAAAAAAATTGTCATTTCATCTTGAATTGATGTTTGTGAAATAGCAAAAGTCAGTGTTTTACATGGAGAAGAATCTGTCTGTCCACATCCGCCTGTATCTACACCTTTCGATGGTGATACTGTTTTCGTGTTTGCATTGCGTTCCAAATTTGTTGAGCAAAGAAAAGGGAAAATTTTTTCTTTTAGGCAATTCAATGAGCAATTGGATTCATTGAGTGCTTGAATGTTTCTCATAAAAACATTAAAACAACTGATGCTTAAAAAAGCTATCAGCAGAATACTCATTCAATTTTTGGAACGAGCACAATGCAAAATTTTAACAAAAATTCCAAACAATAATTAAATATGGGAAAGTTTTCTTTTTGCATATGGGACGAAATTTTTTATTTTATGAATTTTGTTCCACACAGTTCTTTCAAAGATTTTTTTAATTTTTTATATTTTTATATTTAATATTGCACGATAATGTTAGAATAATAATCATTCAATAGCAGAAAAAGTTTGGAACAATTCATTGTATTTTTCATAATTGTGAGAATTCTGTCCCATATCTATTGTTAACATATTTATTCAAAATATACAAGTATCTTTATTATTCATTTGCTTCATTGTATTTAAATATCCACATAAATCTTAATTTTTGAAACTATTCGTGGAAAAAATGAATTATTCTCTAGAAATAAATCTTCTTATACAGCTCAAAACACGAAATAGATGTATGTGCACAATCATTGAAAGAACGGTCAATCATGTACAATGCAGTCCTTCACTTCTTTGAATTCTTGAAGTTTCCTGATTGCTAATTAAACTGTACCAAAATGTTTCGATTCCTCTTTGCTTTATGATTAAATACGATGTTTTGAATAGAATCTGAATTGAAACAGCACATTCAACCTTCTCTTTCATTGACGAAAGCATTAAAAGATATTTTATTATTTAATTGATGAATTGGGGGAAAACGTGAGAGAAAAAGCAATAAAAAAATAGGAATTAAAAAAGAAATAATAAAATTAAATAGAAAATAGAAGGATAAGAAATGAGGGGCGGGTCTAATGAAGCTGATACCACATGAAAGAAATTAAACCAAGAGATGACGGAAAAGAAGAGAATTACTCCAAAAACAAAGAATAACATCAAAAACGCTCTGAGTTCAAAGAAATGGAAAAGCATAGAAACAAACTTCATGGAAAGAAACAAAGGCGATATTTTTAATAAATAAAAAAAAATGAAAGAAAAATCATAAAATTTTTCCAAACATAAAAAAACATAAGAAAAGCACATAAACTAAGATTAAGAGAGGTTTGTTTAAGTTTAAAAAAGCTCATTATAAATTGTTCTTTTTTTGGATGAAATTTTAACCCTCTCTTCTTTCCCTTCCATAAATAAGTGTTTTTCCTTCAAAAGATTCAGCCCATTCCCCGTATTTACCCTCTTCAATATCTCTTCCATTTCCCTCCTCTTTCTCTCTCTCTCTCTCTCTCTTTCGCAATGTGACTCACCCATCCTCCAAGTCCATCCCTCCATCTTCTATTCGTCTCTTCTGCTTCAAGCGCTGTGCCTCTTCCAGCTGCTTCCTCATCTCTTCAGGAACTTTCCCATCTGGCGATGAATATGGAATATCCTCTCCTGTCTCATCATCGTGTATCATCATCTGCGACCCCATTCCACCTGCTCCCGACTGACTCGCAGCACCTCCACTTGCATCTCCTGAGCCTGTTGACATCGACGAGTCATTGGCTGCATCTGGCTCTTCAATGTCCATTTCTCCTGTGCCTCGTGTTCTCCCATCTGCTCCACGCCCGTCTTTCCCAGCAGCCCCTCCTGCTTGTCCACCAGGAGTTGCTTGTCCTGCAGGCGTGTCTTCTTCTGCCGATGGGCTCTGTGCATGTAATGTGGATATTTGCAACATCAGATCTAATGATCCTTCATGCTTTACTATGAAATGAAAGTTGTTTTGGATCATTTCAATCTGCCTTTTAAGTTGTTCGGTTGTTGGTCTTTCGACAAACTTTATTGACTTCAATCGTAAATTCAACTTAACTTGGTTCATTGGGCCTGAATGACGTGAAACAGGATATGTGGTGGATGATGATGATGAAACAAAATTGCATCTTCCAAGAGAAAGAAGGGCATTCCGCTCGCATTCGCTGTCTCCAAATGATATAACATTTATATCAGGCATTGCAGATGCTGGATACCTTGAATGAGGAGAGCAAAAGCAAGAATTTATCTTTTCAACAAATGCCGTTTTTTTCCACTGAAAGAGAAAGTTTTTAATTTTGTAAAAAAATTTTAAAAGAATAAACCATATTTGGCTGATTTGGATAAGTATTTTGGTATGTTGTCCTTGCAGAAACAACTTGAACGTCATCCAGCATTTTTCTTATCTTTGGCATGAATTTTTCAGCACTTAATTCAACCCATCCATGCTGTAAAAGTTGTTATCAAATAAAAGTTTAAAATGTTGAACATATACAAAATAATACATCATAAATATTCAAATTCACACTTCAGCATTTGTAATAATAAAAACATTCTTTGTAAATGTATACGCTATATTAATCATCTTTATGACTTGTTCCTGAAGTGTTTCAAATTGGCTGATAATTTCTGGTGGAACAATTGGTGTTTGAAGGGTTATTTCATTGCTGCAGAGTACACTGCTAGCAAGCATTGTATCATCCCTATGAAATGTTTGAATTTAAAACAAAAAGTAACGAAAAAAGAAAGAAAAAGGATTCAGCAATGATCGAAGTAATAGCATGTTCCACACCAATCAAAAAATAGAATAGTATTATCAACAGCTTTTTTAGTCATAAATTCCTTCAATTATGTTGTATTGTTCTATCACAATGCTGTAAAAGAACGGTTTTCGAGGCAAGCCAGGAAGGGATTCTGTGACTTAATTTCCCAAAAATGGGCTGTCCAAAAAAAGAAAAGTCGATATTATTTAACGAGATGGAAATGCATCACATGGATAAGGAAATTAACTTATTTCTGTTTCATTTGCAACTATTGATCACAAATATTAACTCATTTCTCAAATAACGGGTACGCTAATTTAGGAACATTAAAACTCATTATTAGGTCAGATTCATACAGAATCAAAAAGACATTTCAAGACCAGAAAGTCATCAGATCATTCCATGACAGTTAAACTCTTCGTAGGAAACTTGAGCGAAAGCACAACCGCAGTTACAGTTGGAAAATTATTCGAAACAATCGGACTCGTGTTTGTATTTATTTTTCAACAATTATTTCAATTATTATTTATTTGCTTTTAATGATGATTATATTTCATTTTTATTGAAAATTGTGGATATGCTGTTTCCTGTTGCGATCTTTGTTCAAATACATCAATCACTTCAACAGCAAAAGCGCAACAATCGAAACAAGAAATGAAGTTTCAAGAGGTTTCGGATATGTTGAGATGCAAGACGAAGAAGCAGCTCAGACAGCTATGAGACAGCTCAATGGATACAACTTGAACGGAAAGCCACTTCGTGTGGAAATTGCATATGAGAAATCAAAAGCTCCAGCAACTCGTAGACCCAGAGCACGCGGCGCTCGTCGTGGGTTTAGAGGAGGGTTTGCTGGGTATGGTGGCTTTGGTGCACCATTTGGAGGTTACGGAGGATTCGGTGGATTCAATGCTCCCTTCAATGGATACGGATATGGAGCATTCCCAGCACGTCGCGGAAGAGGAAGATTCGCAGGACGTCCACGTCGCGGAAGACGTCCAACTCGTCGTCAACTTAACCCCGATGCACCTTCATCACAAACACGTGTTCACATTGGAAATCTTCCATACTCACTGACAAAAGAAGATTTGACCGAGGCATTGAAAGGATATCAAGTCAAAGACATCATCTTGACTCATCGCCGTTTCAATACAGCCCTTAATGTTGGATATGCATTTGTTGAATTTGCATCTGCAGCTGAACAAAAGAAATTCTTGGCTGAACACCAAACAATTCAACTCAAAGATCGTGAATGCAGAACAAGCGCTGCAATGGACGTCCCAGCTGAACAATCAAAGTAAAGGACTGTTTCTATCTCTGAAGTTCTTATGTAAAGAACAGTGTTAGTCTGTTTCAAATGTTAATTGAATGTTCTTTACTATTTACTCTTTATTTTGTTATTGCCCTTTTGATACACGTTTCATCTGAAGTTTTTTCGATTTTACTCAATAATACTCATAAAGTCTACATGCTATGTTCCAAATTTTTATCTATTTGGCATTGTCAAATTTTCAACTTTCATTTTTCCCAATGAAAAGGTACCAAGTCAATCCTTCTTTGAAGCAAGAAGTTTTTAAAAAAATATTATTACTTTCTTGAAAATAACCAGTTTATTTAAATGGGCTGTGTGATTCTTTGAATAGTTTATTGATGAATTTATTGAAGAAGAAAAGAGAAAGTTTCATTTGATCATACCCAATATAAAATATGATCATTTCAATTTATAGGAAAAATGTTTTAATTCAAGAATTTGAGGTGTTTAATTTATTGAAAAGATGATTTTCTTCACGACTTGCTTGTGTGAAATGACTTTTCTCATAACTTTTATTTATTATCGAATAAAAATTCTATTGTCGAAATAAATAACAGAAATAGTTTAATTTTGTAAAACGAAAAGTTTATTGAATTTTAATAATCAACTTCACTCTGAAATCAAATATTATTTTGTGAAAGAATGAGTTATCTGACTTAATATAAATAATTGATGTGCGTAAAAAAGATATTTTTTTTTTTTTGAGCAATGCCTTTTATTCAGTCTAAACCGGATATAATCACGTCGAATACAATCACATTCGTTTATTGTCACATTTTTCGATGCACCGACATTTTTTGCTTGTTTTTCATTCAATTTCCATCGCATATAATCACTGGGCTGAAAATATGAAATCACAGTTGTTTTCATTATGGATAATTATTTCAATTAAATAAACAATTTTTTGATCAAAAATCTCAATTTTTCGTTTTTTTAAAAATGTGCTTAAATAAGTCAAAATAATATGTATTATTGAAAAAAATTAATTACGCAAATGAAAAAAGTGTATTTGTGTCGAATTTCCAAAAATAAAAAAATCGACCCAAATATAATAATTTTAATAATTAATTTTTATTTTTTTCTGTGTTAAGCATCATCGTGTATAATCACAATCTGATATAGTTACAAAAAGTTGTGCAAAAACCGATGTGATTATATCCGGTTTAGACTGTAAATTGTTTCGCTCATTACTTTATTAAACTTTCTCAGATATCAAAATAAATTGGATATTCATATCTGAAAACAAGGGTCATTGATATCACAACATCTTGTTTTGTGACCTCATACGTATTTCAAAAACAAACCCATTTTGTTTGTATGGAGCAAAATATTTCACTTCAGGCGTTTTCATTGTTAAATAATGCACTTTTCATTGACTTTTTGAGATTAAAAAACACAATAAAATGTTTCCATTTTTTGACATTCATAAAATGTTACAATTCTTTCTGTTTTGATTTCAACGAAGCTTGTTCACAGATGTGAAAGTCCAATGAATTTAGAAATATTCAAAAGGTTAATAAAGTTGTAAGCAAAACAAAAAACTTTCACGTCGTGCAAAATAAGCTTTATAGTCCGTCCCTCCCCCTCCCAGCCATTTGGGAAATGCTTTTTGAATAGTCGCATATGTTTATTTTTCATGTAAATCAAAAATATTACATTTTGCTCAAAATTCTGTTTCTGCACACGAATCTTCTTAAAAATGTTTGAAATAGTAATATGCAGAAATAGATTCCATGTTAATGAAGTTGGGTGTATGTTAATAAAAATTTGAGCAAAATAAGAAAATAATTATTTATTTGAAAATAAAATATTTTTTTCTTATCTAAAAGAATTACTTATTTGGACTATTTTTTATAGATTATTAAATGTGATGGGTTGTTATTTTTGTAGATTCGAAATATGTTTCACCCAAGTGAAGAAAAACATTTTTTTTGCTATCTATTCCTCGAATATCAACTTTATCAAATCAATGTCTTTCAAACTGAAGGGATTCGAGAAATTCAATTATTTCTTCCGAATAAATTTGAATCAGAAATTTTCTATTTAAAGTCATTTTTCTGAATTTTCATTATCGAACAATAATTAAATTGAATGATATTTTTTAATATATTTAATACTCACCGTGTTAAAATTTATAATAAATTATTTTTAAAAGTTATTGCAATGATTCCCAAAGAGTTAGGCCAAATATAATAATATCATAGCAATACCAAATTATTAAAATTTCCACAAAAATAATTCAAAATACAAAAATAAAACGGAATGAGAGAATTACTTTAAAATTTCAGAAGGATTACAACAATAACATTCGAATAAATGAAAAATCAAACAGCTGAAATATGAATAATTCTTCCCGAAGATTTTAAAATATCAGCAATGGAAATATTTGAAGAAATGGAATTCACCGAAGATTTCTGAATCTCGCTGAAGAATTGCATTTGTTTCTGAACTGAGAATGAAGAGTTGTTTGAACAATTATTTTTCCGTCTCATTTTATCAACTTCAAGCCAATATTCCAGTCTCGTAACATCTTTCTTTTTTTTGCTTAAATAATTTGATTCTTTTTCAGCTGAAAACAGTTGCGATGATGAATTCTGTCCAGTTGAGATTTTGTCTCCTTCTTCAATTATGCCATCTTTGCTGTTACTCTTTCTGCTGTTACTTTCATCGATACCTTCTGTAATCTCGCTTGTTTCTTGTTGCTGTTGAGGAGCATTTTCTTGTTGATCAACTGCATTCTCTTCAACATCGCAGTCTAATCCAATATCCCCATACACAGATTCTATGCAAAAAGAGCAGTTTGTCATTTCCATCAGAAAAGGACGAAAATATGGATTGCTCAAAGATTCGTCTTGCTCATCTAAACTTGAATCATCCGCCGATTCTTTGTCAAACGAAGAAGTATCATCAGTATCGCTTTCATTCCCTTTCCTTTCATTCAAACAATTCGCAGCCCAAACAGGTGAGCTCATTGCATCTTCCAGAAGATCAGTATCCACAAACTCAACAACACACGGACTGCACCATTCATCAACTGCTTCTCTTTCACCTTGACTCGATTTGCTATCACGCACTGAACTTCCACTCTCCCCTTGCAACCTGCCTTCTTCACTCAAATCCTCAGGCAATACAAGCTTTTCGAGTGAATCTACCCACTTCGTCCTTCCGTCTTGGTATTTCTTCAGCCATCGCAGCGATTTTGCATATTCAGAATCAGAAGCTCTTTTCTCTTTGGGAATATCCTTTTTCAGCAGAATTGACAGCACCGTTTGAATAAACTCTTCACCTGTTGTGCTGAGAGGGAGAGAAAGTTCATGCAATGTGGATCCTCTTCCTGTTGCTGCATCAACAAATCGGATACAAAACAGAACATTTTCAGGTGTTGCCTTCGGTGCATTTTTGGGTACAATCTGAAGTGATATCGCAAATGGATTATTATCCTTATCTTTATCGTTATCATCAGAAAAGTGAGAGTGGCTGTCAGAAAATGGATTGATTGCAGTTGGAGGTGGAAGAGACAGAACATTCACTGGATCGTCAGATGGCAAATAAGACAAAAGTTCAATTGAATCTTCATCAGAACAACATTCACCCACAATTGAATCTCCTTTCAATATTTCTTTTGCTCTTGATTTTCCCTTTTCCTGTGTCTCTTCGCATCCCACTTCATTGTTCGATTCAGATACATTCATTTTGTATTCATTATTACATTTCTTATAAATCGTTCGATCAAATCCAACAACCCATCTGATATCATTCTCTGTGATATGTTCTTCCTGCTTGCCTGTTTCACTTGGGAAGATCCATTCATTCAGCACATCCACCGGGCGCTGCTTCCGTGTTATCGTTTCATCATCACCTTTGCCATTTAATGAACTTTCACAGTTCTTTCCTTCTTCATTCAGCTTTTTCTGTTTTTTCTCTTCGATTCTGCTTTTCTGCATTTTTATTACATTTTCCACCTGAGCAATTGTTTCCTTGTCAGGCACTTTGAAATACTCACTTGCAACTTCATCAACAAGCCTCGTCATCAAACTCGCTTGAGAAATGTCTCCTTTGATCATCGTGGTCACTTCGTCATCTTCTGCAATCCTTCCATTCAAAGGCTCCGCAACTGTCTGAGTCAGCACCTCTCGCCTGATTCTGATCTCCCTCCAGTTGTTGATCAGCCCAAAGTTCGCCCACTCTTCATTCAGCTTGTTGAAAGTTGAACTGTTCCCCAGCGATAGCGCTGAAAATGAGCCACGACGTGAAAAATACAAGCTGTCTTTTATTAGCTGAGATTGAAACGCTGACAATCTGAGAGGATCTTCACTTGTAACAGGCTTTTTTGAGGAATCTGAACAAGAAGGAGAGGAAGTGCCAGAAGGGATTAGAACAGGAGTAGATGAAGATGAAGATGAAGATGAAGGCGAAGATGTCTGATCGTCCTCATCTTCCAAAGGAACAACGAAACGCCGGCAGAGGAACTCTGCTCTTTCCTTTTCCAGCGATTCGAAACTTGTGTGGAGTGAACCAGGACGAGAATCTAAGTGAGACTTCTGTGCACCAAACACTTCTCTGAATATTGTCATGCTGCTGTCCTCTCCTTTTGCCTTTCTGCTTGCAAAAAGAGAACACAGCTCCTGCACTTGGCACACCACAGACATCAAAAGAGATGTCTTCACAAGAGACGAATGCGCCTGGGCAAACAAGAACTGCGTCCAGTGGCGAAACAGCAGAGAAGATGAACAACCAGATGCTGTGTCTTCTTCACAATTGAGAATCAACTTCAGAATCGAATTCTCTTCTTCAGCAGGCGACGGAAGAACTACTTTTCCGATGTCAACCCAGAGACGTGTGGTGTCTGTTCCTTCTGGCAGCTGAATTCCTTTGAAGAGCGGCCGCCTTCCAACAAGAACAGAGCTGTCGCGAAAGAGAAGCGCAGATGGCGAAAAAAGCCTCAGCCGCACAGAGCACAACGAACCAGGCGGCCACCGACGCAGATAGAACGTGGGGCAACAAGTCTGTGTGTGTGTGCAGTCATTCTGTTCTTTTCTAAGAGAAGAGAACAAAAATCGATTGCGCGCAAGACAAGCAAACGATGAGAGCTTCAAACGAGGATCAAGGAACTTCTCTGCGTCTTCTTCGGGATCCATCACGAGATGAACACAGACGCCTTTATCACTCAGCAGCCTCAGATAACACTCAGACTGCTCTTTCAGTTTGGCACTGCTTATCTGCTGCTTCCATTTCGATCGTTCCAGTTCTGAAGAAGAAAGCCTTTCGAGAATCTTAACAAGAAAATCTTGTCCGTAATTCATAAGCATCGCGATGGTTGTGTCTGCGTGAAGAGCCGTATGAAGCAAAATGCATCCAGTTGCTGCATCGACCAACCGAACAGGCACAGTTGCATTGCTTGTCATCGCAACAATCTCCGTTAATGGAGGACAAGTTGTATGAGATTTGGAGTACTCCAAAATAGCAGATGAATTTTGATGCATAACAGCAAGTGGCTTTGTTGGATTAATGACAATGGGAATTTTATCGATAGCTTCAATTGCAGAGTCAGTTTCATTTGTCGAAACAAACTCGACAACAAGTGAGACAGATAAATAGTCCTCTAAACCAGAAAGTGGAGAGGAAGATACGAGAGAATAAACAAGCTTGTCTCGATTTGATATCCAGTCTAACACAATAGGAGAAGGTATTAACGAAAACACAGCTGAAGAAACAGTTCTGTCTGTCATTGGTGACTGCTCATCAATTGGCTTCAGAATGTAAACAATGCTCCAAACCATTCGATTGATAAGATCTAAAACAGATGAATCTGAAGGGTTCGCTGCTTGTGAAGTTGAATTTGAATTATCAGAAGAGGCTTCAGATAATGATTTTTGTAAAATCCTTTTTGCAGTAAGAATTGCCACATCCTCAAGCGTGGTCATTGATTTTGAAATTTTGAATGAAATTGAAGGAAGACATTGCGGGTGAGGTGCTGGAAGATCTGATAAACGATGAGAAGAAGATTTAACATCAGAACTTGAAGATTTATTCTTTGAGAAATCATCAAAAATACAAAAATGGTGAGGATAAATGCTAATCTTATAACTAGAAGACCAAGAGGGAAGAAGAGGGGATATATTTCCACCTTTCACTTCATTTTTGTATTTTGTCAATCTTTCTGAGTTTCTGTCTTGAATATTTTCTTTATCTCCTTTAACTATTGATTGAATAAATTGTTTCGCATTTAAATTAGAGTCTTCCTTTGAGAAACCTTCTTTTTGCAGCATTATCTCTACAGATCGATTGCCGAAATGCGGTTCAGGAGGATAAAATAAATCTTCTGGCAAAGATAACTCGGGCTTCAATGACGTGTGTGGCTGCTCAGTTGTTTGCATTTTTGTTGTAGAACTTTTTTTGATTTCAGAAGAAAGCTCCTTTGATTTATCCACATGCGGATTACCGAGAACAAATAAGGTTAAGATGGAATCATCGGATAAATCCGTTGAAGACTCTTCAAACAAATATTTTAATCTATTTCTCCTTGAAGAAGAGTTAGATCCATTTTTATGACAATTGCAATTCATGCTTTTGAGATTTTTGTTTGAGATAAATTTATTGAAATGGATGGAAAAAATATTTCTAAAAATATTTGTTATGGTCCATAATGAAAATGTTCGTCATAGTTTTTTGATATCATCAAACGGTTATTCAAGAATACAATAGGGAATTGATAATTCCATTTTTGTCATTTAAATATTGCGCTAATCTGTTCGCATTCAGAAAAATACAAAAAAAAGAAATCTGAAAAAGATAAAAAATAACAAATGTTCAATGATAATGACAAATAATAATCTGCACTCTTCAAAAAGATAACTTTTTTGGTATTTTAGAACATTTATTAACATTTTGCAATATATTTATGGAAGCCAATTGACAATTTCTTTTCTTTTATATGAATTTTCATCCACAAAATGAAAATGACATTGAAAAGGAAATAATTATGATTATAATAATAAAAAATTAATCAAATAATGCAAAACACAAACGAAAACAGTCAAATATGACTATTAACATTAAAATGCACAAATAGATTGAAAAAATACACACACACAAAAATTAATTTCTTCACAAATATTTTTGTATTTATTTAGATATTTTATATATATTTTTCACTTTATCAATGAAAATTAACTAATAATCTTGCAATGAGAAGATATATCTCTTGGAACCAAACAAGATTCTGAGTACAAGCAAGGAAACTCTTCTGCTTCAGATGATCGAAGCTGCACATAAAGAGGAGTGGAACTTGTTAGTTTCACTCTCAATTGGGATAGAATGCAATGAGAAGGATCTTTCTCTTTCTCTATTTCATTATTATTATTATGATTATTATTATTATAATTTTCTTTATTATCTTCTTCTTCTTCTTCTTCAATATAATTATTATCTTCTTTATTATTGTTAACTTTATTATTATCATCTTTATTATCTTTATTATCTTTATTATCTTTATCTTTATTATCATCAATATCATCATCCTTCCACATATTCCAATCGTCCAATGAAGCAATTGGCACAAGACCAGATGCATCTGCCAAGCAAATGCGAATGAGAGGAACAAGAATATTCAGAAGCACTTCATCTGGCAACTCTCCTTTTGAATGCTGTGAAAGAGAAAGAGAAGAAGATGAAGAAGAAGAAGAAGAAGAAGAAGAAGAAGAAGAAGATCGAGAAGAAGAAGGAGAAGAAGGAGGAAGAAGAAGAAGAGAAGGAGGAGAAGAACGAGAAGGAGGAGAAGGACAAACAGAAGAGCATTGAGAAAGAAGCAATTTGATAGATTCCTGTGAAAGAAGAGAAGAAGATAGCAGATGAGAAATGTATAGCTTGAGATCTAACAGCGTTGTGCTGGTCAAATCAACAGGCACACTCACAAAACGAGATTGAGTCGGAAGAGTTAATCGAAGGCTGACGAAAGAAGGATGAGGATGAAGAAGATGAAGCAGAACTGGATGGGTTTTGAGATGCTTCCCTGTTGATGATGATGATGTTGTTGAAGAAGATGAAGAAGTGTTAGAAGAAGAAGAAGATGCTGATGATAACGATGCTACTGCTTCTAATTCCCTCTCCATCTCTTTCTCCAAAATGTTGTTGAAGTTGATGAGTTTCATTCGGAATGTGTTCGGAATCAAAATTGAATCATCTGGCAATGCCACAACTGTTGCTGTGGTTGACAATTCTTGTTCGGCGCTCAAAAATTGATCAGAATCCCTCTCATATTCTTCTCTTTCCTTTTTATTCTTCCTCTCTTTTTCTTTTTCTTTCTCTCTCTCCTCTTTCTCCTTCTCCTTTTCCTTCTCTTTCTCTTTCATTCCTTCTCCTGTCGGCGCAACAACTCTTCGATACACCAACACAGTTGCATAAACAGGAGAAGCGAAATTGAGTGAAGGTAGTTGAGTCATATTCGATTCAGATGATTGATCAGATGATGTTTCTGAAGAAGAAGAAGAAGAAGAAGAAGATGATGATGATGATGACACAGAAGAAGAAGAAGAAGAATTAACTGAAGAAGAATTTGAAGAAGAAGAAATATGCCCATGTGAATAGCAATATTCTTCACTCTTCTGAATCTCCGAGAAACGAGCAGCAGAAATGTTGTCTTTAGAGCCAAAAGTGAGCTCAATGTCTGAGTCATTCAGAACATCACTCACTTTCCCCTCTGAAACACACACCCAACTCAATGGCGATTCCCTCTCTGCCCACAAAACTGGATCATAAAGTTGTTCTTTTTCTTCTTTTTCTTCTCCTTCTCCTTCTTCTCCTTCTCCTTCTTCAATTCCTTCTCTTTCTCTTCCTTCTCCTTCTTCGTATTTTTCCTTTCCTTCTTTATCATCTCCTGAATTAGATGACTCATTCGCTCTTTCTCCTTCCATTCTATTCAATTTCTCCTTCCTCTGCTTCTTCGCAAGAACATCTCTGAACACGTCATCATTCACAACTGGATGCTTTACACGCTCAAATATCACTGGAGAGGAACAAAAACAGCTGCTGTTATTGAATACACCTTGTTCTGCTTCAGATTCCATTGCATTTTGGTTTCTTTTCTGTTTGTGTGAAATTCCCTCTGAATATTTGGTGGATGACTGAGCTATAACTGATTGTAGAACATAAATGCTGTCTTCATAGGACTCTTTATCATCATCACCTTCTTCTTCTTCCTTCGCTTCTTCTTCTCTTTCCTCTTTTTCTTCACCTTTTTCTTTTTCTTTTTCTTCTTCTTCTTCTTTTTCATTTTCATCTTCTGAAGATAGTTCTTCTTTTAATGCCTCCTTCAAATAGAACCTTCCAACCCAATCATCCACATTCTCCTTCTCTTCCCTCTCAATAACCCCAACCAACCCTTCTTTCTGTACTTTCCCTGGTTTCTTCTTTGTGTCTATGTATTGTGCCATGTTGAGTGTGTGCGGGAATGCAAAGTAATCTTCACAAAACTCTCTTCTTTCCCACTCATTCACTGGCTGAAAGACAGAACTCTTCATAGAAGTCATTCGAGAAACAGAAGAAGGAGAAACAGTAGAAAAAGAAACAGAAGAAGAAGAAGAAGAAGAAGAAGAAGAAGAAGAAGAAGATTTTGAAGCAGAAAGCATTCGAAGAGAAGGATTCAGATCATCGTCGTCTGTTCTCTTAATCACAAACACCACATTGCTCCCCACACTCAACAGCCTCATCTGATGGATGGTGAATCCACTGCTGCATTTGCACAGAGAAGGAAACAATGAAGGATTTGGTGACTGTTCATTTGATTTTGAATTAGAATTGGTATTGGAAGAAGGAGAAGAAGAAGGAAGAGAATGATTTGAAGAAGAAGAAGAAGAAGTTGAAAAGGGATAAAATGAAGAGTAAGCATTTGCACCAGATTGAATGTTGCGTGTCGATCGTGTGGAAGAATGCTGTGGAAGTGTTGGCTGAGGCTGTGCTGATGGCAATTGGCTGTTGAGACCAGGAAGACCAAACTTAGAGAAGCTTGATAAACAGGCAGATGATGATGAAGAAGAGGAAGAAGAGGAGGAAGAAGAGGAGGAAGAGGAAGAGGAAGAGGAAGAGGAAGAAGAAGAAGATGATGATGATGAAGGAAACATCTGCGCACACGACACATTCATATTCACATCCTGATACACAGACGGCGGAGCAATCACAGTGCCACTCTGTTTTGATGCAGCAATCGCTGTTTTTCTCTTCTCCTTCGACACCATCGCTATAGAGGAGGTGTACATCCTGTGTGCATACAAAGGCAGGCGGTGGGTGTTGGCGTATGCTCTTTCCTGGCAGAAGAGGAACGACAGAAACGAGTCCAGAGTGCATTTCACAGCCGCCTCGTCACCAGCTGTCTGCCTTCCCTTCGCACTTCCGCTCACAAACCACTTGCGGAAGAGCGAAGGAGCAAAGGGCAGCTCAACAAAGGGCAGCGAATGGACACTGCGATGCACAGCACCACAGCAGGTGCAGGTGAGAGAGACTTCGACTGTGACAGAGACAGAAGAGTCACAGGAGGGATGAGGAATAACAATGGAGGAGGAATCGAAAAGGGCCTTCAGCATTCGATTGGGTGGTTGAACGGTTTGCGTTGTTGGTTGAGATTGTGGAAGTTGTTGAAGTTGTTGAATTTGCTCATTTTTGTGAGTCTGCTGGCTTTGGAGTGTAAGAAAAGCTTTCTTTTCCTTGTTCCGCTGAAGAACAGCGCATTCGCATATGACTCCAAGAAAGAAAGTGAAAAGGCGCTCAAAAACACAAAATTGCTGTGGAATTCTGTTTGAAGGCGATGCAGCTGATGATAAAGTGTCCTTGTGAAGTGGGGTGCTTGAAGGAAACTGTGCAGAAGAAGAAGAAGAGGAAGAGGAAGAGGAAGAAGAAGCTGTGCTTGAAGAGCCTTCCAACAAGCTGATGAGTGGCTGTAGCGGCAAGCGTGGGTGGACAGAGAGAGTGGAGAGGAGACACAGCATCTGCAGTTGCATCACAATCATTTCTGATCGCCTTCGCTTTGGAAAGTGAAATGAGGGGTCTGATGAATCATCTTTGGTTGGCTTTGCTATTGAAGCGACTGTGGGGGATGAGGAGGAAGAGAGATATTCCTGAAGCAGGTCGCAGTATGTTTTGGCATGCGATTTAGACAAAGAAACCTGGCATTCTGATAATCCAAAGTCATGAGAAAGAAGATAACGTCTAACACATGGCAATGAGAAAAGCACATGCAGAACCGATGGAATAAGCGAATATGCTTCAATGTTGCATTGAGGTATTCCCTTTTTCATTTGCGCAGTACTTGAAGGTAGAAAAAATATGCAAGGATGATTGTGAGTCCGTCTTTGAATTTTTGTCAAGCAATTGAAAGAAATTTTTTCCATAGTGAAGCAAATGCCTTGTCTATTTTTATTTGGTATTTTTGGAACATCAGATGAATTGAATTGTTCAAGGATGCTACCACGTTTGACTGATTCATGATTTGAAGGCATATGCTCATCTGATTGCATTTTCGCTTCTTGAAATTGCGTCCTAAAAGTGGATGGAAGCAAATTGAAATACTTTTGGTTTGCATTTTTAATTTCGTTTACATATTTTCTGTAATCATACGGTAAAGATTCCTTGTCCATCGTTGATAGAAAATTGTTGTAATAATCTGGATTAAGTCCGAAAAGAAGGTAATGACATTTTAAAATTATACTTTTTCTGATGTCACTATAACGTAAATTTTGTTGAGAAAGTATAATATGCTTAAATATTTCTCTTAAAGATCGAGTTTTCCAGAGAAAACAACGTATTTGTGGAGCATCTTTCAATTGAACTTCTGGGCTTTTAAGAGCAGGTTCCATGCAACGCTTATATAAAATAGACATCATTTGAAAGAAATATGCATTTTCTTCCGAAATTGAATCTTTGTTAAACGACACAACATTAAAGTCCGTTTCATATTGCAAAGTTCGAAGCACAACACTCAGTTGTGTGGGCTCTGTATAACCTTGTGAATTTGCCACTTGGGCCAGCTTTTCTATAATTTCCGAAAAGTTTAAAGCTGATAAGTGACAGTTTCCAAAATTTTCTGACATAATTAATTTGTTATGGCTTCTATCAATTCAAATGGGGCAAAATTTTATAACGTATGAAAAAAACTCAAATTTGTTCCAATTTTTTTCTCCACCGTGTCATAATCAGTCTAACATTCCCAAACAAAATAATAAAAAAAATGATAAAAAATCGTGAACAATAAAAGAAATGAGTAAGTGGAACAATATTCATAAGGCAAAAAATTTCTTCCCAATTGAAACATTCTTCCTCTCTCTCTCTCTCTCTTTATTTATTTATTTATTTATTTATTTATTTATTTATTTATTTATTTATTTATTTATTTATTTATTTATTTATTTATTTATTTATTTATTTAAAGAAAAAAAAATATTATTAATTAAATTAAATTAAAAATATCGAAATTCGACATGTGTTTGTAATTAGTAGTTGTAAATCTATTCATTATCATGATGTTTTTGACACTTCAAAACAATTGACATGTTTGATTCTGCAGCTTTGCATATTGTGAAATTTCATCTCTTCAGGATTGTTGACTCCACCACTATGCAAATAAAACAAAAACTTTATTTCAAAAACGAAAAATTTATCCAATTGGGACAAAATTTTTGACAACAGGCATTTTTATTGAATAATGATGCACTTCAGATAAATTTTTTGTGAACAAAAATTTTGGAAAATATTGGTTCATATTTCGATATATGTATGAGGTCACAAAACATTATGTCATTACTTCAATAACATTTGCATATTTATGTGAAAATCAAATTTATTTTGAAATCTGATTAAATTTAAAAAAGTTATAAGTGAAACAAAAATTTTATGCTTTATTTAAAAAAAGCTTGAAGGTCCATATTATCCCACAATTGAAAATAAAAATGTGTTCGTTGAAATTTTTTGAAACAAACAAAAAAAATTTTTTTCTTCAAAATTTGTTCCATCGAATCTTAATAGTGAGAAAGATGTTTTAAGATAATTTATAAAAAATTAAAGAGAATATTTTTGAAATCACAACTACACCATTTACACCATTTATTATTCAAATTTGGTAAACTTATTATTCAAAATTGGTCAACTAATTATTCAAAATTAATAAACGAATTATTCGATTTTGGCAAACTAATTATTCAAAGTTGTTAAACTAATTATTCAAAATTGTTAAATAGTGTGTCACAAATCCGGGACATGTAACAAATCCGGGAAAGTGCATAAATTTCAGCTTTCATAAAACTTTTCTCTCATTCATTTGTTTCAAATCAAATAAAGGAATCGTCTGAAGTTATAAGAATTGCTTTTTTAATATTACTGTGTAAGCAAAAACAGTTTTTCTTCAGATTTCGTGTTTTAAATAAATTATGAAGAAAAACTGTTTTTGCTTACACAGTAATATTAAAAAAGCAATTCTTATAACTTCAGACGATTCCTTTATTTGATTTGAAACAAATGAATGAGAGAAAAGTTTTATGAAAGCTGAAATTTATGCACTTTCCCGGATTTGTTACATGTCCCGGATTTGTGACACACTATTTAACAATTTTGAATAATTAGTTTAACAACTTTGAATAATTAGTTTGCCAAAATCGAATAATTCGTTTATTAATTTTGAATAATTAGTTGACCAATTTTGAATAATAAGTTTACCAAATTTGAATAATAAATGGTGTAAATGGTGTAGTTGTGATTTCAAAAATATTCTCTTTAATTTTTTATAAATTATCTTAAAACATCTTTCTCACTATTAAGATTCGATGGAACAAATTTTGAAGAAAAAAATTTTTTTTGTTTGTTTCAAAAAATTTCAACGAACACATTTTTATTTTCAATTGTGGGATAATATGGACCTTCAAGCTTTTTTTAAATAAAGCATAAAATTTTTGTTTCACTTATAACTTTTTTAAATTTAATCAGATTTCAAAATAAATTTGATTTTCACATAAATATGCAAATGTTATTGAAGTAATGACATAATGTTTTGTGACCTCATACATATATCGAAATATGAACCAATATTTTCCAAAATTTTTGTTCACAAAAAATTTATCTGAAGTGCATCATTATTCAATAAAAATGCCTGTTGTCAAAAATTTTGTCCCAATTGGATAAATTTTTCGTTTTTGAAATAAAGTTTTTGTTTTATTTGCATAGTGGTGGAGTCAACAATCCTGAAGAGATGAAATTTCACAATATGCAAAGCTGCAGAATCAAACATGTCAATTGTTTTGAAGTGTCAAAAACATCATGATAATGAATAGATTTACAACTACTAATTACAAACACATGTCGAATTTCGATATTTTTAATTTAATTTAATTAATAATATTTTTTTTTCTTTAAATAAATAAATAAATAAATAAATAAATAAATAAATAAATAAATAAATAAATAAATAAATAAATAAATAAAGAGAGAGAGAGAGTGAGAGTGAGAGAGAGAGAGAGAGAGATAGAAAAGAAAGAATTTGGCGGAATAAAATTCACATAGAAAAAAAAATGTCCAATAATAAATTCATTATCGTTTGAATGCCACAAAAAATGCAAACTTGTATGACACTTGTAGCGAAATATTTTCATTTTTGAAAAAACCGTGCTTTGTTCCTAACCTTTTCTCTATTTGAAAATTATTAGTCTCATATTCCCATGCATTTTTATAAAGAAAATAATGTATAATAAAGAAAAATATTAGAAATATTTGAGTGGAACAAAATTCAAAAGACAAAAAATTTCGTCCTGCTTGTTCACCTTTAATTGAAACTTTTCTGGATTTTAATTATAACAGATGCTGCAACATTAAAAAACAAAAAAAAAAAAAAGATTAATTGTTTGAATTGTGGATTTGGAGAATAATGAATGAAAAAATAATGAAAAATAATTGCAGAAATATTCAATTCATCAAAAATGGAAGAGAAAAATAAAAACTTACAAAAGCAAAATAAAATTCGAAAATATCAAGCGAATCTTGAAAGATAAAAATAGAACATAGCTAGATTTAAATTACAGATTAATTTTAATTGCTCTAAAACTCTTTATCAAAGCTTTACAAGATTAAATGACGTGAAACGCAACATTCCAATATTTTAAAATATTAGTTGAAGCCTTTTTTATAATAAAGCTATTATCGCTTCATATAAGTATCATAACAGTTAATTGAGAAAAAATATAAATAATAATAAAAAATGGCAAGTTAAAATAATTGAAGAAAATAAAAATACAATAATTAGTTACCATTTTACAAAATATAAGTTTAGCGAATGATATAGGAAAAATTCACTTTTTCCTCACAAACTATGGATTGGTAATATCTAATCAACTACCAAATGCAGAAAACGAAAACCACAAAATAAATTAAGCTGTAAAAAATTAAATTCCACAGATTTATGAAGAATTAAAAAATATATTTGCTTTTAAAACTTTTTATTGATCCTCCTTACGAGATAAAATTGGCAAATAAATGGAGCCATCATCTTCCTTTGTTTTAGTCATTTGTACTCTTTCGCTATCACTCATTTTCCCAATCTTCTTATAAGAGCTTCTCTTCTTCTTCTTCTTTATTATAACAACTAACACAACAATAACAGCAACACTAATTGCGAATACTGGAACAAGGACAGAAATGAGGATGATCGTTGTTTTGGACAGTTTGTTAGTTGGCTTGGGTTCTGGTTCTGGCTTTGGTTCCGGCTTCTTTTCAATAAGGATTGCACCTGTTGCTTTATTTTGTCCATAAGTCAAGCGCACATAAACTTCATCAGCATTATTCAAAGCAACAACACTTTCGTCGACCACAGCCTTTGCTTTTGTTTCAGTTTCGCCAAATATTTCATATGAGCTCCATTCTTCAAATTTGTCTCCTGTTTTTCTTGCTACTTGCCATTTCAATCCGCAAGGCATAAGTAATGTTCCTTCAAAGTTAACAGTGGCTTGCCCATTGCTCATCGAAGTGGTTGTTGCAACAACTTTGTTTGCGTTTGTGAGGGTTGGCACGAACAAAAGCGATTCAACATTATTGACTGCATTTCCATCAATGACACAGTTAGCATCTTTTTGAATCCAGAATGCAGTTCCTTTATTGTCATTCTCCTTTGTCATCGAATCAATTGTTAAATGACCTTTCTCGCATTTGATGTTCTTCCTCAACGAAGCATAGTTAGTTTTTCCAGCTGGTGTGTTGCTATCAAAAACGGCTGATTTAATGGAAACACTTCCATCACTACGAATCAAAAGCGCACCTTCCTCTCCATTCAAAAACTTGGTATTTGTAAATGTTGCAGTTGCAGAGCCATCAACCGTAACCAGAGCTTTGTCAGTTGTCCAATCGCAAATTGTTGCTTCTGCTTCGTCTCTTTCTTCAGCAATGTTGACTTCAGCTTCGAGATCATTCCATTGCGATGTTGTCTGCTTAGCTGATGTTCCTGTAAGTTCTGTGTTTGTGATGTCCAAAGATGATTTTCCACCAACATGAACAAATCTTAATGGAGTGCCATCTGGCTGTGATGGAGATGTAATAAATGAATCAGCAATTACCACTTTATCTTCGGAGTTGCACACGATGATAGCTTCTGGAGGAGTAGCAGAGGTGAATTTATTTGGACTTTGCAAAATGAGATTCTTCAGTGTCAGATCAGCATCAACAGAGAACACTCCCTTTTCGATGGATGCAGTTTCTTTTGCCAGTTTGATTGTGGCTTTCGCATTATCTGTAGACTCCAAAGTAAATGATGTCTCAAACTTATAAGAAGTAGTCAATGAGAACGTGTTTTTGAATTTAAGGCTTGCTGCTTCTCCGCTTGTGATAACATGATTTATAGCCTGACCGAAAGACGAGCATGGCTTGTCTGTTGTTCCGCATTGTTTGCCCTCATTTCCAGCATCAGACAGAACAATTGTATGAGAGCGATAAGTAACTTTAGGTCCATTTTCTCCTCCAATGATATCCACGAATTTGTTCTCGTAATCTTCAATACATATCAGATCAGCCTTTCCGTACATACCTTCCAAGTCCATAAAAAGCATAGCTTCATCAAATTGTGCAATGCCTTGTGACAGTTTGAACAATATGTATTTTCCTTTCCATCCTTTGCAGTTCGTTATAACCGGCAAGTTGATGAGAATATCTGGTGTCTCTTCAACTTCTTCTTTAAGTTGAATGTAGATAGCAGCTCCGCGTCCTCCATCGTTTCCTTCTTTATTTGCACAGCCGTCAAACACTGTTCCGTCAATTGAAATTCTTTGTGCAATTGTTTGAGGATACAGAGCAAGAGCAGCTCCTTCCTTAGCCTCGACTGCATTTATCGAGGTGAACTTACCTCCTTTCACAGAAAACGCCGTGCTGCACTTAAGACATGCCGCTTCTCCGCTCAAAGTCATCTTATTGAATGTTGTATCTTCCATGTTAAGCGAGGCAGCAGCTTCGGAGACTGTCACAACTGGCTGTTCCTTCATGAAGAATCCATTAAATTCAGTGTTTTTGAGCGAAATTGCTCCACTAAGCACAGAAATGATAGACACTTTAAAGGCTGTTTGGCTGCTATGGCCATCATTCGCTTTGAATACGCAATCTTCAGCGCTGAAGCTTCCTTTCTGATTTTCGGAAACGAAAATGAGAGCCGTTTCTCTATTTCCATTCACAGAAGAGTCATGAACAATTGTAATGCTGTTCAAACCAAGAGATCCTGCTCCAACAGTAAACAATCCATCCATATCTTCTTTGAATATGGTTGTAATAATTGTGCTCGCTTTAGATTTTCCTTTCACTGTGACATAGCGATCATCAACATTGATAATTTCCTCTTCACTCTTATAATTTCCACTGTCGAGCTGAGCAACGCAATCCATTGTATTTGCCATATTCTTAACTGCAACAGAAATTGTTGAGCATTTCTTGTGACTAACATATCCGCACTGGGCGTCTTTGTCTCCTTCTTTTGGATCAACAGCAACAACTCTAATTGATTCTCCATATGCAATCCAGTTCTCTTCGATCTTCTCTCCTTTTGCTGTTTTATGATACAATGTTTTCTTGTTACGATCAGTTGTTAAAGAAAGAACAAATGGATTGTTCTCTTCTGTGATTGGCTGTTCCATCAAATCTTCAAGATAAACATCAATTCCATTTTTAGTTGCACTGCTTTGACTGAAGAAGCATGCCACGTTCGCAATCAAAGCATCAGCAATCTTAACATAGAAGCTTCCACCATTTTGAGCTTTGCAATTCAAGCACTTTGTCTTTTTGATTTGTGTATCTTGTGGCAAATCTTCGAAATATGCAGCTCCACCATTTCCGCTTGCTTCACATTTATCGAATGTGACTCCATCCATTTTGAATGAAGAAGCTTTGCTCACAAACAAAGCACCTCCATTTCGCTGATCTCCTGTAAGCTTCAAGTTAGTGAATGTTGATGACAAAATTTGAACTGCAGGCTTGTCTGTTGCATCGCCTACTGCGGACAATACAATACCACTTGCAGCCGCTGCTTTGTTCGAACAATCTGAGAATTCGCATCCAGATATAACAATTGTTCCTTTTGTGACTGTACCCAACACTGGACCGACAGATGACTCAATATTTGTTGCCTTCATTCCATAAAACGTGATCTTTCCTTTGCTTGTTGATGTTACAAGTCCTGTCTTGCTCAATGTAACTTTATTCAAATTCAAAGATATTGTTGCATCAGCCAGTATGGTTTTGTCCTCAGAATCCACAACCTCGAATGGGGCAGCTGTAAACACAAAGTTGGTTGTTGATTCGTATTTGAACGTGGTTGAGCTCATCATAAGTCTACCAGCATCAACATAAACTAACGGATAATCAACTGCAAGATTACCTTTATTTGTATTCGGGCTAAATTCGCACTTTTCGATTGTAAGAATTCCTTCTTTGCCACTGACTGCAAGCAGTGAGACTGGAGAGAAGTCACAGCATGTTTTAACATTAAACGTGCTTGGGAACAAGAAACTCAACTCTTTCATTCTGACACTCTTCATAACATGATATGCACCAATTTTGTCTTGAGAAACCGTAATCTCCGAATCGAATGTTATAGACATTATTTTTCCAACTTTACTTGCAGATTCAACTCCAAGTTGCAGTGCAGGATTAAATGTCATTGCCTTTGCTGTGATGGCCTCATCGACAAGAATCACAGATGCCTCTTTCGTAGAAACATGGCTAATTGCTAAGTCGAAGCTGCTGCATTGATATTTCGGTGAAAATCCGCAATGAATTGAACTGTCGCCATCATTGCCCATATACACTTTTGTTCCGTGATATCCCCAAATCTGGCACAGATCAATTGTTTCCTGGAATTTTTCATCATCTTTTCCAATCATTTCATTTGTTTTTGTTGACATAATGTTTTGCAAAGAAGACCCTATGAGCAAGTTTGGCAGAGAGTCGCACTGCAAATACAGGTCCCGACCAAATTCAGCCACATTCTCATCATCTCCTGCTCCAACTTCAAAGGAATTAATGGACATTTTTACAGCAGAGGACTTTCCAAATACCATATGAACTGCTCCACCAAAGCTATCTTCAGCCTGAGAAATGCACTTTTTGAATAATACTTCTCTTGGTTCTTCTTCTGCTGTGTTTTCAAATGATATAGTGGCATGAGCATCTGGAGATACAATGCCAATTGCAGCACCGCGCAATGATTTCACTGCTTTGATGTTTTCAAATGTTGTTCCCTGAAGACGAATTGACATAGTCTTATCGAAGTTGTCAATTGCAATAATTGCAGCTCTGTCTCCATTCAATCGCTCAATATCTGAAATGGTTGTCTTCATAAGAGCGATAGAAAAGTCCTTATCATTACTGACACTGAAGAGAGGTTTGTTAGCAAAAGTGAATTTCGAGAATGTTGCATCATTTGCTGAAAAGATTCCTCCGCTCATAGTAAACAATGAAACGCTGAACAATTGCTTTGCATCATAATCTTCTTGTGTTGATATCTCCACTTTAATGAGATTCAGATCTCCTGAAGCAACGGTAAACAGTGATGATTGCAAATTACCTTTCTTTGTAGAATCATGCTTAATGGTGAATGACATCAAAGTCAAAGAACCTGCATTGACCGCAAATAATGAGTGAGGTTGTTCAAAGATTGTTCTAATCTCGCCTTTGCCTTCGTTTTTAGCAGATGTTATTGTAATCAATTTTTCTCCAATGGAAATGGTTTCAGCTTCAGTGTTAAACAGAGCGTCTGCAGCAATAATTGTGGATGGATACCAGCCAGCTGTTCGCTTAACAGCAACTCCAATTGTCTTACAGTCATCAGCTTGCTTCAACCCACAGTCTTCGTTATCATTACCATCTGTTGGATGCGCCTTTCTGCTAATTTCAGCATTTCCGATGTAGTCATCCTTTTCTTCATCTGATTGACCAAATACGTAATGGAAGCGATCATCCTGCTCACATTCTGACATTGATTTCAAAAACGGAGATTTATCTTTCGTTAGTTTATCAGTATGCTTGTCGACAAAATACACGTTGTATCCTTTGGTATTTGCATTCTGCATTTTGAAATAGCAAGTGAACGAATTTGTGTATTTTGTAGAAGCGTCATATGTGAAATAAATAGCTCCACCTAATTCAGCAACATTAGCATCGAATATCACTCCATTCATTTCCATTGTGGAAGGAGAAGATTCCACATACAAAGCTCCTCCGCTTGATTTTTCTCCATTACACACACAATTGCTGAATGTCGTCTTTGAATTTATGGCTAAGCTCTTGCATTTCTTGAGATAAATTGCTCCTCCTTTTCCATTGTTGCTGACCCTTGCTGCAGTAAATTGACATTTCGAAATCAATATTGAACTATCGACTTTGCCAAGATATAAAGCTCCTCCTTCTCCGTTATTCGCCTCGTTGATGCAATTCATGAATGTGCAATCACTCAATTCAAGCTGTTCGATTGAAGAGGAATACAAAATTGATGCTTGTGCTTTTGACCTAACATTACTAAATGAAGCTCTTGACATTATCAATTTATTTGTTTTAATGTTAAGCGCACTTTCTTTTTGGATGATCAAAGAAGACATTGACAGCAAATCGATATGATTACCGTCAATCTTTGCATTAGCTTCAATCAAAATTGGTGCATTCAAAAATTCTGCAGAATGCAAATTATCGTAACTTTGAATTTTAATGTTGGACAGTTGAGCCGATCCACTTACGACGTGTATCACAACAAACTGAACGTGCTGTGAAGTTCCAACAACTCTCACGTCAATGCTGTCCAAGCTCAACACAGACGTTTGTCCCTCTGAGCAAATCAATGCATTATAATTACATATACATCCATCTGTGAACTTGTTGGATTGAATAATTCTCAAATTACCAATGGTCAAAGATCCAGCATTTTCAATAACAGAATGAGAATTAGAAGTTTCCACTGTTCCAATTAAAACTTCGCTATCACCAGTTCCTGATTTTCCTTTCAAATAAAATGTTTTCACTTCATCCCAAATGAAACTTGTTTTAATTATGTACTTATCCTTCACATACACAACATTTTTATCTAAAGCAACATGATGCAGCAAATAATTCAATGTAGTACAAGGATATTCAACTCTTCCACAATAAAGATCATCTTTTCCACTAACATCTGAAATATATCCATCTTCCGATTTAACATAGTTTATATAAAAATATGACAAATCACATTTTTGAATAAAATTATCTGATCCAACAATCGCATTCGCTTCCGCCCCACTCACAAGCTCTTTCGGAATCCTTTCTTGCACAACCATCTTCCGCAGATCATTGCACATCAAATAAACATTCGTCCCCGTCTGCGCTTCGTTCCCTCCAAACGTCGTCGTCGCATCAATCGTCACAATCCCTTCCTGCATCCTTATGTGCACTCCTCCTCCTTCTCCTGCCTCCTTGCTGCACTTGCAGTTCTCAAACTTGCTGTTCTTCTCAATAGAAACTCTTGTTGCCGATTCAATCGTCACCGCCCCTCCTTTCGTCGATCCCGGCGACGAAATATCTTTGAACGTCGTTTGCATCGCACCAAACGCTCCATTTAGTGAATCCACATGCACTGCCACTCCGCTTCCGCAATGGCATCCCGTGATCTTCGAAATCGTGCTTTCTCCCAGATACACTCCTCCTTCCGCACCGCTCTTCTCAATCAGCCAGTGCGCCCCTTCAAGCGTAAACCCGCTTATCGTCACCTTCGTGCACTCAAGCGTTCCTTGAACATTCAACAGCGACACCTTGAACTTCTTTTCCCTGAATACCCTTCCTCCGGCTTCAACTCACACTCCACAATCCCCATCGTCCCTTTATCTGCAACTGACACAATCGCTGACTCAACATTCCCTTCCTTCTCCGACGAGTGCACCACCACAAACCTCTCCAAAAACATCCCTCCGCTCTTCACCTCAATCAACGCCTTCGCATCTTCTTTCTTCTCGTTCCTCGTTTCAATCCGCCCTTTCCCATTCTCCGGCCCTGACACTCTCACCAGCCCTTCCGCAACCGTGATCGTTTCTTTCTCGTTCGCAAACGTCCCACTCCCCACAACTCTCCCATACACCCACCTGTACCCTTCACTCGTGCTCTCATCAACTGCTTTCTTCAGCGTCTTGCACTTCTGCGTCACCCTTCCGCAGTTCTCCAAATCCTCCCCACTCGCATCCTCCGCATACCGCACTCGGTAATCTTCCCCAATAAACTCCTTCTGCGCTCCTTCCGCCTGCCCTTTGTAGTACACTCGCTCATCTGCATCGCTCGTCGTCATACTCTTCAAAAACGGCGAATCCTCCTTCCCAATGTCTGCTGCCCCCGCTTCCTCCAGATACACATCTATCCCGTGCCCGTCTCCTTGCTTAGCATTCTCCGAAAACACAACATGGAACTTCTTCCCAAACACCGCACTCTTCGTCTTCAGATACATCCCTCCTCCATTCTTGCTCGTGCACTTCTTAATCTCCACATACTCCAGCCCAATAGAGTTCGCTGTAATCCCATCACCCGTCATCTCAATGTGCATCGCCCCACCACTCTCGCTTGCTGTGCACGAATCAAACACCATCGCCGTCGTCGTTTCCGATCTCACACTCAACGCTGCACATTCTTTCCCGTAGATCGCTCCTCCTTTCCCGTTCGCCCCCGTCGCTTTGCACTCCACAAAGTCCGTCTGCTTCACTGTCACACTCCCAAATTCACACCCAACTACTCCTCCTTTCCCATCCTTGTGGCTGTTCTCTATCTTCGCAAACTTGCACAGATCCAGCACCACACTGCTCGTCTTCACATTCTCTCCGTTTCCACACCGGATAAGCCCATATTCTCCATCTACCATCATCCCCGTGTATGTGCACCCCGTCAGCGTCAACGCCCCTTCAACAACCACAAACGCTGACACTCCAAAGTGCATCGTCTCTCCTCCTTCCAGCCCAAACCCACTGAACTCTGCACTTCCTCCTTCCATACGCAAAACACTGTACTCAATCGTCTTCCCTGCCTCAAACACTGCCTTCCCTCCCGAAGCGGCCAGGCTTCCTCCCACAATCGTCTTAAACAGCGCAACAGGAGAGCATCCACAAAGCATCTTTTCAAACGCCACAGGCACACTCGCTTCAATTCCACTCAGCTTCAATTTCCCCGTCACCTTGAAGTATCCCCCATCCTCTTCAACTTCTCCCTTCTTCCCTACCGTCACCTTCGCCTCCTTGTATTCTCCATCGTTCCACGCCACCATCGTTATCAACGCCTGAACAACACTCGGCGCCGTAAACTCATACTCTTCTCCTCCTTTCATGTGGATCGTCTTCGCATCAAGCTTGCTGATGTGTCTGATGCACTCTTCTATCGTCTGGCACGGATAATGCTCCGACCCACAGTACTTCTCATCCTTCCCTGACACACTCGAAACATACATCTCCGAATCTTCGTATTTCTCAAAGAACGTGTACAGGTCAATCGCATACGTCCCAAAGTCTACCCCATCAGTACCTACCATCTCGTTCCCAACCTTCGACAACGCCGCCTTGCTGAAGTGCTCTTCCGTCACAAGATGCTTCAAGTTTCCTCCTTTCAAGTACACCGTCTTCCCTTCTTTCGCAACATTCCCTTCTGCAACCATCGTCCCAAACAGCCCACTGTCCATCGTCGCCCAAATAATCTCAACATACACCGCTCCTCCTTGCCCTTCTGAATTCCCTTTGCACCCTCTAAACGTGTTCGTCTCCGTAAACCGCACTCTCGCCTTCTCGTTCTCCGCCACTATGCAGAACGCCCCTCCTTTCTTCGACGTTTCCGACACACACCTCTCAAACGTGCACTTGCTCACACTAAGCTCCATCTCATGATCCTTCATATCCACCGTCAAAATCGCTGCCTCTCCGTTCGGGCAGCACTTCGCCGTGATGTCCTGAGCCGTCACCCCGTTCATCTCAATACTCGCTTTCTCCACTGCCTCAACACCAAACAGCGAGCTTCCATAAATACTGAACCCTTCAATACGCACCGTGAGCATCTCGCATCTCCCTCCTTTCATCAGGAACATCGGAACCGTAAAGTCTCCCTTTCCATCTCCTTCCGCTTCTTGCTTGATGTGCACTTCCATCATAAACAACATCCCTCCTGCCTCAACATCAAACAGTCGCGTCCCTCTGTTTCCTTTCTTTCCAGAGTCATGGATTATGCAAATCTCTGTCAGCCCAACCCCGATTCCATTCAAACACACAAAGAATCCCTTCGCCGGCGCCGCCTCTTCAAACATCGTGTACAGCTTCGTTCCATCCGCATTGTCTGCTCCCATGATATTGTAGCCAATCCCACTCGTCTCCTCAAACACACTCAGCTCTTCTTTGAACTCTCCTGCCTTGCATTTCACAGCAGTCGACGGCTTGTTTCCAATCAAGCTCAGCGCTTTGTGGATCGTCTTGCATGCCACTTCTCCATCTGCTTTGCACGCCGCATCATCTCCATCAACCGGATCCACATCCAGAGGCTCTTTCACATAATCAATCCAGTCTTTCTCTCCTTGATCTTCCTCAGACTTGTAGTAGTACAGCTTTTCTTCCTTCTCTAATACCATACTCTCCTTGAAGTCATCCTTCACAAACGCTGTCCCGCATTCATCATACAGATACACTCCGTTTCCTTTCGTTCCTGTGCAATGCGTAATCATCAGCTCCATCTTCGCTGGCTTCTCCTTCAACTTCAAATACGCTCCTCCTCCATTCTCCCCGCTGCACGTCGTGAGTATAATATAGTCAAATATCGCTCCTGCTGGCACATCCTCAACATACATCCCGCCTCCGTTCCCATTCACAACTTTGCAATAGTTAATCTGCATCATATGCATCTCAAACTTGCTCGTCACCCCTTTCACATACAGCGCTCCTCCACATCCTTTCTCTCCTTTCACTTCCGTGTTCGTGAAAATCGCCCCCACACTATATCCGCTCTTCCCAATCACCACGCTCTCAACCCCTTCAACACACACTGCTCCTCCTTTCCCTCCTTCTTTCTCGTTGCTGCATGATTCAAACGTGCAATCTGTAATCCTCAGCTTGCTTTGCGCTCCCGTCATCACAAGCACACTGGCTTGCACTTTCGACACAACAAATGCAAACTTACACCCTGCAAGCTCAATCTCATTCTCTCCAATCTGCAGCGCCGATCCAGTGTTGATCGTCACTTTCCGAACATTCAGCTTTTCAATCGTCGCTCCCACTCCTTTCTCAATCACTATCGGACTCTTCTCAAATATGCAGCTCTCGTCCCCTCCTGCGTTGTCCAACGTCACATCCTTCATCACCACACTTCCTCCTTTCACAGTAACTATCGCAAATTCCAACACACTCCCTGACCCTGCATGCCCAATCTTGCACCCCACAAAGCTCAGCGCAGACCCGGCTCCTTCTCCGCTGATCAAGCTCCCCCGGAACGTCTTGCACTCTCCTCCATATTTCGCCCCATACGCTATCGTCAGCGACTCAAACTCCAGTATCTTCTCGTTCTTCATAAACACTCCGTTTTCATCTCCAACCTCAAGCGCCTCAGGGAAGTACAGCGTCGGCTCCTGCCCATCCCCTGCCTGCTCTCCCGCAAACTTCACCCCTTTCTCAAAGTTCCACGTCACTCCGCTTTCCACATGCGCCCCATGCTCTATCGCCAACGTCTTCTTCACACCATCCACAAATCGCGACTCAAGCGTGAACTTCATCGATCGGCACGGATATCGGTCTGTCCCGCAATACTCTGCGTCTGTTCCATCCATTTCGCATATCGCCACTTTCTCTCCTTTCACAAACGCCGTGTAGAAATGCTTCAGATCAATGCTTCCTCCCCGCGCATCCACTCCAACAATCGCATTCGCTTCCGCCCCACTCACAAGCTCTTTCGGAATCCTTTCTTGCACAACCATCTTCCGCAGATCATTGCACATCAAATAAACATTCGTCCCCGTCTGCGCTTCGTTCCCTCCAAACGTCGTCGTCGCATCAATCGTCACAATCCCTTCCTGCATCCTTATGTGCACTCCTCCTCCTTCTCCTGCCTCCTTGCTGCACTTGCAGTTCTCAAACTTGCTGTTCTTCTCAATAGAAACTCTTGTTGCCGATTCAATCGTCACCGCCCCTCCTTTCGTCGATCCCGGCGACGAAATATCTTTGAACGTCGTTTGCATCGCACCAAACGCTCCATTTAGTGAATCCACATGCACTGCCACTCCGCTTCCGCAATGGCATCCCGTGATCTTCGAAATCGTGCTTTCTCCCAGATACACTCCTCCTTCCGCACCGCTCTTCTCAATCAGCCAGTGCGCCCCTTCAAGCGTAAACCCGCTTATCGTCACCTTCGTGCACTCAAGCGTTCCTTGAACATTCAACAGCGACACCTTGAACTTCTTTTCCCCTGAATACCCTTCCTCCGGCTTCAACTCACACTCCACAATCCCCATCGTCCCTTTATCTGCAACTGACACAATCGCTGACTCAACATTCCCTTCCTTCTCCGACGAGTGCACCACCACAAACCTCTCCAAAAACATCCCTCCGCTCTTCACCTCAATCAACGCCTTCGCATCTTCTTTCTTCTCGTTCCTCGTTTCAATCCGCCCTTTCCCATTCTCCGGCCCTGACACTCTCACCAGCCCTTCCGCAACCGTGATCGTTTCTTTCTCGTTCGCAAACGTCCCACTCCCCACAACTCTCCCATACACCCACCTGTACCCTTCACTCGTGCTCTCATCAACTGCTTTCTTCAGCGTCTTGCACTTCTGCGTCACCCTTCCGCAGTTCTCCAAATCCTCCCCACTCGCATCCTCCGCATACCGCACTCGGTAATCTTCCCCAATAAACTCCTTCTGCGCTCCTTCCGCCTGCCCTTTGTAGTACACTCGCTCATCTGCATCTCGTCGTCTCGCTCCTTCCCAATACACATCAAGCATTCTCCGAAAACACAACATGGAACTTCTTCCCAAACACCGCACTCTTCGTCTTCAGATACATCCCTCCTCCATTCTTGCTCGTGCACTTCTTAATCTCCACATACTCCAGCCCAATAGAGTTCGCTGTAATCCCATCACCCGTCATCTCAATGTGCATCGCCCCACCACTCTCGCTTGCTGTGCACGAATCAAACACCATCGCCGTCGTCGTTTCCGATCTCACACTCAACGCTGCACATTCTTTCCCGTAGATCGCTCCTCCTTTCCCGTTCGCCCCCGTCGCTTTGCACTCCACAAAGTCCGTCTGCTTCACTGTCACACTCCCAAATTCACACCCAACTACTCCTCCTTTCCCATCCTTGTGGCTGTTCTCTATCTTCGCAAACTTGCACAGATCCAGCACCACACTGCTCGTCTTCACATTCTCTCCGTTTCCACACCGGATAAGCCCATATTCTCCATCTACCATCATCCCCGTGTATGTGCACCCCGTCAGCGTCAACGCCCCTTCAACAACCACAAACGCTGACACTCCAAAGTGCATCGTCTCTCCTCCTTCCAGCCCAAACCCACTGAACTCTGCACTTCCCTCCTTCCATACGCAAAACACTGTACTCAATCGTCTTCCCTGCCTCAAACACTGCCTTCCCTCCCGAAGCGGCCAGGCTTCCTCCCACAATCGTCTTAAACAGCGCAACAGGAGAGCATCCACAAAGCATCTTTTCAAACGCCACAGGCACACTCGCTTCAATTCCACTCAGCTTCAATTTCCCCGTCACCTTGAAGTATCCCCCATCCTCTTCAACTTCTCCCTTCTTCCCTACCGTCACCTTCGCCTCCTTGTATTCTCCATCGTTCCACGCCACCATCGTTATCAACGCCTGAACAACACTCGGCGCCGTAAACTCATACTCTTCTCCTCCTTTCATGTGGATCGTCTTCGCATCAAGCTTGCTGATGTGTCTGATGCACTCTTCTATCGTCTGGCACGGATAATGCTCCGACCCACAGTACTTCTCATCCTTCCCTGACACACTCGAAACATACATCTCCGAATCTTCGTATTTCTCAAAGAACGTGTACAGGTCAATCGCATACGTCCCAAAGTCTACCCCATCAGTACCTACCATCTCGTTCCCAACCTTCGACAACGCCGCCTTGCTGAAGTGCTCTTCCGTCACAAGATGCTTCAAGTTTCCTCCTTTCAAGTACACCGTCTTCCCTTCTTTCGCAACATTCCCTTCTGCAACCATCGTCCCAAACAGCCCACTGTCCATCGTCGCCCAAATAATCTCAACATACACCGCTCCTCCTTGCCCTTCTGAATTCCCTTTGCACCCTCTAAACGTGTTCGTCTCCGTAAACCGCACTCTCGCCTTCTCGTTCTCCGCCACTATGCAGAACGCCCCTCCTTTCTTCGACGTTTCCGACACACACCTCTCAAACGTGCACTTGCTCACACTAAGCTCCATCTCATGATCCTTCATATCCACCGTCAAAATCGCTGCCTCTCCGTTCGGGCAGCACTTCGCCGTGATGTCCTGAGCCGTCACCCCGTTCATCTCAATACTCGCTTTCTCCACTGCCTCAACACCAAACAGCGAGCTTCCATAAATACTGAACCCTTCAATACGCACCGTGAGCATCTCGCATCTCCCTCCTTTCATCAGGAACATCGGAACCGTAAAGTCTCCCTTTCCATCTCCTTCCGCTTCTTGCTTGATGTGCACTTCCATCATAAACAACATCCCTCCTGCCTCAACATCAAACAGTCGCGTCCCTCTGTTTCCTTTCTTTCCAGAGTCATGGATTATGCAAATCTCTGTCAGCCCAACCCCGATTCCATTCAAACACACAAAGAATCCCTTCGCCGGCGCCGCCTCTTCAAACATCGTGTACAGCTTCGTTCCATCCGCATTGTCTGCTCCCATGATATTGTAGCCAATCCCACTCGTCTCCTCAAACACACTCAGCTCTTCTTTGAACTCTCCTGCCTTGCATTTCACAGCAGTCGACGGCTTGTTTCCAATCAAGCTCAGCGCTTTGTGGATCGTCTTGCATGCCACTTCTCCATCTGCTTTGCACGCCGCATCATCTCCATCAACCGGATCCACATCCAGAGGCTCTTTCACATAATCAATCCAGTCTTTCTCTCCTTGATCTTCCTCAGACTTGTAGTAGTACAGCTTTTTCTTCCTTCTCTAATACCATACTCTCCTTGAAGTCATCCTTCACAAACGCTGTCCCGCATTCATCATACAGATACACTCCGTTTCCTTTCGTTCCTGTGCAATGCGTAATCATCAGCTCCATCTTCGCTGGCTTCTCCTTCAACTTCAAATACGCTCCTCCTCCATTCTCCCCGCTGCACGTCGTGAGTATAATATAGTCAAATATCGCTCCTGCTGGCACATCCTCAACATACATCCCGCCTCCGTTCCCATTCACAACTTTGCAATAGTTAATCTGCATCATATGCATCTCAAACTTGCTCGTCACCCCTTTCACATACAGCGCTCCTCCACATCCTTTCTCTCCTTTCACTTCCGTGTTCGTGAAAATCGCCCCCACACTATATCCGCTCTTCCCAATCACCACGCTCTCAACCCCTTCAACACACACTGCTCCTCCTTTCCCTCCTTCTTTCTCGTTGCTGCATGATTCAAACGTGCAATCTGTAATCCTCAGCTTGCTTTGCGCTCCCGTCATCACAAGCACACTGGCTTGCACTTTCGACACAACAAATGCAAACTTACACCCTGCAAGCTCAATCTCATTCTCTCCAATCTGCAGCGCCGATCCAGTGTTGATCGTCACTTTCCGAACATTCAGCTTTTCAATCGTCGCTCCCACTCCTTTCTCAATCACTATCGGACTCTTCTCAAATATGCAGCTCTCGTCCCCTCCTGCGTTGTCCAACGTCACATCCTTCATCACCACACTTCCTCCTTTCACAGTAACTATCGCAAATTCCAACACACTCCCTGACCCTGCATGCCCAATCTTGCACCCCACAAAGCTCAGCGCAGACCCGGCTCCTTCTCCGCTGATCAAGCTCCCCCGGAACGTCTTGCACTCTCCTCCATATTTCGCCCCATACGCTATCGTCAGCGACTCAAACTCCAGTATCTTCTCGTTCTTCATAAACACTCCGTTTTCATCTCCAACCTCAAGCGCCTCAGGGAAGTACAGCGTCGGCTCCTGCCCATCCCCTGCCTGCTCTCCCGCAAACTTCACCCCTTTCTCAAAGTTCCACGTCACTCCGCTTTCCACATGCGCCCCATGCTCTATCGCCAACGTCTTCTTCACACCATCCACAAATCGCGACTCAAGCGTGAACTTCATCGATCGGCACGGATATCGGTCTGTCCCGCAATACTCTGCGTCTGTTCCATCCATTTCGCATATCGCCACTTTCTCTCCTTTCACAAACGCCGTGTAGAAATGCTTCAGATCAATGCTTCCTCCCCGCGCATCCACTCCAACAATCGCATTCGCTTCCGCCCCACTCACAAGCTCTTTCGGAATCCTTTCTTGCACAACCATCTTCCGCAGATCATTGCACATCAAATAAACATTCGTCCCCGTCTGCGCTTCGTTCCCTCCAAACGTCGTCGTCGCATCAATCGTCACAATCCCTTCCTGCATCCTTATGTGCACTCCTCCTCCTTCTCCTGCCTCCTTGCTGCACTTGCAGTTCTCAAACTTGCTGTTCTTCTCAATAGAAACTCTTGTTGCCGATTCAATCGTCACCGCCCCTCCTTTCGTCGATCCCGGCGACGAAATATCTTTGAACGTCGTTTGCATCGCACCAAACGCTCCATTTAGTGAATCCACATGCACTGCCACTCCGCTTCCGCAATGGCATCCCGTGATCTTCGAAATCGTGCTTTCTCCCAGATACACTCCTCCTTCCGCACCGCTCTTCTCAATCAGCCAGTGCGCCCCTTCAAGCGTAAACCCGCTTATCGTCACCTTCGTGCACTCAAGCGTTCCTTGAACATTCAACAGCGACACCTTGAACTTCTTTTCCCCTGAATACCCTTCCTCCGGCTTCAACTCACACTCCACAATCCCCATCGTCCCTTTATCTGCAACTGACACAATCGCTGACTCAACATTCCCTTCCTTCTCCGACGAGTGCACCACCACAAACCTCTCCAAAAACATCCCTCCGCTCTTCACCTCAATCAACGCCTTCGCATCTTCTTTCTTCTCGTTCCTCGTTTCAATCCGCCCTTTCCCATTCTCCGGCCCTGACACTCTCACCAGCCCTTCCGCAACCGTGATCGTTTCTTTCTCGTTCGCAAACGTCCCACTCCCCACAACTCTCCCATACACCCACCTGTACCCTTCACTCGTGCTCTCATCAACTGCTTTCTTCAGCGTCTTGCACTTCTGCGTCACCCTTCCGCAGTTCTCCAAATCCTCCCCACTCGCATCCTCCGCATACCGCACTCGGTAATCTTCCCCAATAAACTCCTTCTGCGCTCCTTCCGCCTGCCCTTTGTAGTACACTCGCTCATCTGCATCGCTCGTCGTCATACTCTTCAAAAACGGCGAATCCTCCTTCCCAATGTCTGCTGCCCCCGCTTCCTCCAGATACACATCTATCCCGTGCCCGTCTCCTTGCTTAGCATTCTCCGAAAACACAACATGGAACTTCTTCCCAAACACCGCACTCTTCGTCTTCAGATACATCCCTCCTCCATTCTTGCTCGTGCACTTCTTAATCTCCACATACTCCAGCCCAATAGAGTTCGCTGTAATCCCATCACCCGTCATCTCAATGTGCATCGCCCCACCACTCTCGCTTGCTGTGCACGAATCAAACACCATCGCCGTCGTCGTTTCCGATCTCACACTCAACGCTGCACATTCTTTCCCGTAGATCGCTCCTCCTTTCCCGTTCGCCCCCGTCGCTTTGCACTCCACAAAGTCCGTCTGCTTCACTGTCACACTCCCAAATTCACACCCAACTACTCCTCCTTTCCCATCCTTGTGGCTGTTCTCTATCTTCGCAAACTTGCACAGATCCAGCACCACACTGCTCGTCTTCACATTCTCTCCGTTTCCACACCGGATAAGCCCATATTCTCCATCTACCATCATCCCCGTGTATGTGCACCCCGTCAGCGTCAACGCCCCTTCAACAACCACAAACGCTGACACTCCAAAGTGCATCGTCTCTCCTCCTTCCAGCCCAAACCCACTGAACTCTGCACTTCCTCCTTCCATACGCAAAACACTGTACTCAATCGTCTTCCCTGCCTCAAACACTGCCTTCCCTCCCGAAGCGGCCAGGCTTCCTCCCACAATCGTCTTAAACAGCGCAACAGGAGAGCATCCACAAAGCATCTTTTCAAACGCCACAGGCACACTCGCTTCAATTCCACTCAGCTTCAATTTCCCCGTCACCTTGAAGTATCCCCCATCCTCTTCAACTTCTCCCTTCTTCCCTACCGTCACCTTCGCCTCCTTGTATTCTCCATCGTTCCACGCCACCATCGTTATCAACGCCTGAACAACACTCGGCGCCGTAAACTCATACTCTTCTCCTCCTTTCATGTGGATCGTCTTCGCATCAAGCTTGCTGATGTGTCTGATGCACTCTTCTATCGTCTGGCACGGATAATGCTCCGACCCACAGTACTTCTCATCCTTCCCTGACACACTCGAAACATACATCTCCGAATCTTCGTATTTCTCAAAGAACGTGTACAGGTCAATCGCATACGTCCCAAAGTCTACCCCATCAGTACCTACCATCTCGTTCCCAACCTTCGACAACGCCGCCTTGCTGAAGTGCTCTTCCGTCACAAGATGCTTCAAGTTTCCTCCTTTCAAGTACACCGTCTTCCCTTCTTTCGCAACATTCCCTTCTGCAACCATCGTCCCAAACAGCCCACTGTCCATCGTCGCCCAAATAATCTCAACATACACCGCTCCTCCTTGCCCTTCTGAATTCCCTTTGCACCCTCTAAACGTGTTCGTCTCCGTAAACCGCACTCTCGCCTTCTCGTTCTCCGCCACTATGCAGAACGCCCCTCCTTTCTTCGACGTTTCCGACACACACCTCTCAAACGTGCACTTGCTCACACTAAGCTCCATCTCATGATCCTTCATATCCACCGTCAAAATCGCTGCCTCTCCGTTCGGGCAGCACTTCGCCGTGATGTCCTGAGCCGTCACCCCGTTCATCTCAATACTCGCTTTCTCCACTGCCTCAACACCAAACAGCGAGCTTCCATAAATACTGAACCCTTCAATACGCACCGTGAGCATCTCGCATCTCCCTCCTTTCATCAGGAACATCGGAACCGTAAAGTCTCCCTTTCCATCTCCTTCCGCTTCTTGCTTGATGTACATTTCCCTCATAAACAGCATCCCTCCTGCCTCAACATCAAACAGTCGCGTCCCTCTGTTTCCTTTCTTTCCAGAGTCATGGATAAAATTAATTTTAGCTAAAACAAAGTATGCTCCATTTGATACAGTAACAAAAGCTTTTTCTAAAGGTTCATCTTCAAACATTGTGAAACATTTTGTAACTTCTTCATCATAAGAACCAAATACAAAGCTTTGTTTGCCTGCTGTTGGTTCAATTGAAGTAAATTCCTCTTTGAAGTCTCCTCCTTTGCATTGTAAAGAAATTTTAGGCTTGTCTCCAATCAAGCTCAGCGCTTTGTGGATCGTCTTGCATGCCACTTCTCCATCTGTTTTGCACGCCGCATCATCTCCAGCAACCGGATCAACATCGATTGGATCTTTCACATAATCAATCCAGTCTTTCTCTCCTTGGTCCTCTTCAGTCTTGTAATAGTACAATTTATCAACTGTCCTTGTTGCTGAACACAGTTTGAAGTCATCCTTTTCAAACGCTGTCCCGCATTCATCATACAGATACACTCCGTTTCCTTTCGTTCCTATATTCTCAGAAAATTCAAATTCCATCTTCACTGGCTTCTCCTTCAACTTCAAATACGCTCCTCCTCCATTCTCCCCATTGCATCCCGTAAACATAACATTATTGAAAATTGACCCCAATGGAATGTTTTCAATATATATCCCTCCTCCGTTTCCATTCACAGCACCGCAAAATTCAAACTGTACCATATGCATCTCAAACTTGCTCGTCACCCCTTTCACATACAGCGCTCCTCCATATCCTTTCTCTCCTTTCACTTGAGATTGAACAAAACTATTTGTATGAAACGCTGTTTTCACATCAAGCACAAAACTGTCTATCCCTTCAACGCACAATGCTCCTCCTTTCCCTCCTTCTTTCTCGTTGCTGCATGATTCAAACGTGCAATCTGTAATCCTCAGCTTGCTTTGCGCTCCCGTCATCACAAGCACACTGGCTTGCACTTTCGACACAACAGATGCAAACTCACATCCAACAAGTTCAATCTCATTCTCTCCAATCTGCAGTGCAGATCCTGTGTTAATTGTCATTCCATTGATTTTCAGCTTTTCAATCGTCGCTTCCACTCCTTTCTCTATCACAATAGGGCTCTTCTCGAATTTTGAATTTCCTTCCTGAACAGTTCGTTCCAATCGTACGTCATTCAATATCACTTTCCCATTTACGCAATGAATTAATTGGTAATTTGCATTAATTTCATTGCTTGTATCAAATATGATGCTACTCAATACTAATTCCTTATTATTTGATGATTTTATTAGAGTTGATGAATGACATCCAGAAATTAAGCTGTTCGGTATTTTAATGTTAAGTGCTGTAAAAGTCATATCAGTTTTGCATTCAATAATGCCTGAATCTTCTGTCTTGGCAATTGTTGATTCTTCAAAAATTATCTGATTGAATGGTCCGTCAATTGATGTTATGGCAGTCTTAGTTTTGCCCCATTCCAAAAATGGTTCAATTGACACGCCTGAGCACACGTAAATGATGTTATAGTCTTCGGTCTTCAAAATATTGGAAAGAAGGTAGCTCAAAGTTTTGCATGGATATGACGGTTTTTGTCCACAATATTGCGAATCCTGCTCATTGTTAAGTGATCCAACATATCCTGTTGGAACTTTATTTGCAGGTGTGACGAAAAATGAAAGTTCAATTGGATTTGCTTGTGTATAGATATCCATCCCCATTGTCTTTTCGGTAGATCCTGTAATTAAAGAAGTGTCAATTTTACTTTCAGTCACAACATTTCGAAGGTTATTGGAAGAAATGAAGAAATCTTTAGCTTCAGTTGCTTCATTATCTGTATATGTCTTTTCCTCAATTCTCAGATCAGTGCAATCTCCCAATTCTAAATAAAATGCACCTCCCCTTCCTCCGGCTTTGCATCTTGTGAATGATGATGAAATTTTGATAATTGAATCTGGTCTTAGGCGAGAATCAATATGCATTGCTCCTCCAGTTGTTGATTTCAGAGACGAACAGTCTGTGAATTCGCAATTCGTAATCGTCAATTTTGACTTGTCGGTGTTCCCAAGAACAGCTTGCAAAACTGCAGGGACATCTTCGCAATCGACAGATATGGAATTAAATCTGGATTCTTCAAATTCCAGTGTGATATAACTGTTTTTACAGCTAATTAATGGACATTTATAAAATCGATAGTTATTAATTGTAACGTCGCTCAATCCAAGTTCTCCTTGAACTTTGAAGAGAGAGTGAGACAATCTTGTGCTTTGATCTAATGCAGCTGTTGGGTGAATTTCACATTGAGAAATATGTGTACCGGCTTTGTCATTAAGTATCTCGAGCAAATAGACTGCGTTTTCGTTTTGAGGGTCTACAGAATGAATTATCACCAAATTATTAATTTCCAGCTGGCACACACAAGTCTGTTTCAGCAATGTTTCTTGATTTTTGTTGCCTTCTGTGACAATTGACGTTGTTAGCGGCGTTCCTTCAATTCCATTGATAGCATAAGAACAATCTTTTGTCAAATCAATTGTTTGGATATGTTGTTTGTATTCCTTATCTTCAAATAAATTTGCTTCCTGAGCATAATGCGTTATTGCTAAGTTAAATGCAACGTTTATTGATGCGCATGCAGCTTTATCCGAAATTCCGCAAAAATCAGAATCGATTCCACCATCAGCAGCAACTTTCCTGCTTTTCGAGCCATATTTTATCCAAGGCTTATGTTCATGAACAGCGTTAGAAGATAAAAAGAATCGTGTTTCTTCATCTGCATCTGAAAATGAATCTGTAAACGGATCTGCTTCCAATGGAATTTGTCGATTATCAACGAAATATACATCAACTCCCTTATCTTGGTCTGCTGTTGTCACAGAATTTTCCTCAAAAATGATAGCTTCCAGCTTGTCTCCCTCGTTTCTTTCGCGGAAATTTCTGCTTTGTGTAGCAGCATCATTTCTTTCAATAAAGATTCCAGCACCTTTTAATGCAGTGCATTTCTGAAATAGGCATTGAGTCATTTCCAATCCTGTAATTCCTGTTAAATGTAATGCTGCTCCTTTACCTTCATTTGAGGTACACTCTGTAAAAATGACTTCATTTAATTTGAGAGTGGTGGCTCCAAGACTAGTCTCAATTGTTACAGCACCATAAGTTTTAGAAGTGCACATCATAAAGCTCGACGATGACAGAGTTACAGAAAGTTGTGCTTTCGATAGAATGCTCAAGCATGAAGCAGAGTTCGCTGAGCTGACCGACTGCATCAAAAGTTCGAACTGGATAGAAATTATATCATTTGCAGAGCGTATACCGTTAGACGGAGCAGGAGTGTCAACCATTTCAATTGCGGATCCTTGATTTATGTTCATATTCGTTAGCACGTGCAATGAAACTGGCTGAGTGAAAGTTACTGCATCGATATAAAACAGAAATGGCGATTTCGCAAAAGTGCATGGCCCTTCAGCATTTCCATTTATTGAAATCTCGTTAAATACAACTGTACCTTTCTGAGCAAACAGCACGGCATAATCGATTTCTTCGTTAGCTGGCATGTCGAAGACAACACCAGAAAGATGCAATTCTCCATCTGAATTGAAGTTCATGAAGTATCCTGGCTTTGTTACTCCTGTAAACTTTGATGGTAACGAGAAAAAGATGTACTTTGCAGAAAAAGGAAGCTTTGCAAGCAAAATTGCTCCTCCTTCTGAATCTGCTAAAACGGTTTCTGGGTAAGTAATAGCGTTAAATACATTTTCAACTCCGTTTAATGAAAGCTTCGAAGGGCTTTCACCTTCGTTTAGAATTATTTGATCTCCAACAGTCGATTGAAGGATATCGAAAGTACATTCGCCAGTAGTATCCCAATGCTCCTTTGCAATCGCAATTGAAGCACAAGGATAATATGTCACTCCGCAAAATCTCCAATCTCCGCCTGTAGCTTGATCAACAAGTACATTATTCAAAACAGTTTTTCTATCTTCTTTGTAATAGTAAACGTCAATAGGATGAGCAAAGTCGTTGCCTCCGCAAAGTACAAAGTCATTGCTTGGTGATGTTAAAGTTTCAGAAATTGATTTAAGTGCGTCATCGCAGCCTTCCAATGAGGCATGGTCTATGTATAAGTTATTTCCCAAATATGCGACGTTGTTTTCGAAAGCAACAGAATCTGTTGTAAATGTAAAAATTCCTCCACTTTCAAACTTAATTGCCAAAGCTGCACCGCATCCATCCGTTTTGCAGTTCTTAAATGAGCTTCCAGTACCTGTTATCTCAAACTTTGAATCTGTGTTATTCGATTCATAGTTAATTATCCCACCAAGATTTGTTTTTTGTTCAACAGAAGAAGTGCAACTATCAAAAGTACAGTCATTGAGTGTAGCAGTAGTTGCAACTTCGAGCGTACTGAAAATTCTTATGGGGGATCCAGATAAAACTTTGGCTTTGTTAATGGAGACTGTTGAAAGTAATACCTTGTTTGAATCCACGATATCAAAAATATTTGAAGCAAATGATACAACGTTTGTAGGATCAAAGGCAGTATTTTCCATTGTAAATTCACTTTTCGAAATAATTACATATTTAAACTTGATATCAACAAAAGTTTGGGTATCGAATATAGCATTTGAAATTGTTAGTTTTCCATTGCTTGAAGAGATAAGCGCTTGAGGTTTCTTTCCGCATGTATCTTTAAATGCAGATGGCAATGAAAATTTTATATAATCAAATTTTAGTTCTCCTGCATCATCTTTATCAAAGACTGCTTTCTGCTGATCAATTACATCCAAATCTTCGGAAAAACGTAAGTCTGCCTTGTTGTTATCAGAACTTTCTATGTGAATACTTTGTCCAAAATCCCATTGAATTTGAGATTCTGCATCAACATCTGTAACAATCTTAATTGAGCAAGGCTGAGAATGATCGAGAATTGAAACGGCTTTATTAAATGTTAAGCAAGGGTTGTCAACAGTGCATTGGTCCCCAGTTCCCTGGCTGCTGATCCATGCTTCAGTGACAGTCTGAGCATAAAAAACTTGAAAAAGAAGAGCAACTAATCTTATTGATAAAAATGAGCTATAAGCAATATTGCATCGAAATTTCTTCATATATATTACCATTTTGTGACTGGAAAAAGTAGTTTCCAGATCCAAAAAAAAGATCAAATATTACCTTAACTGATTAAAGAAAAATGATTTTTTGATTTAATAAATAAAATAATATTCTTTTGAACGCTATTGTTAATAAATGAAACGAAATATTTTTTCCAAAAGTTTTGATAAAAATGTTGCTCCAAAAGTTTTTCTCATTCGATTTACTTTCAATCGATAATAAAAAAACTTACAAAGTTGAAAGTTCTTAAAAAATTTCAATTTTTCAATCAGTTGAGAAAAATCATTAGATGACAAAAAAAACAAATGTGGTTATGGAAATATCACAATTATTTCCTATTTCAATCATTTTTCATCTCTTTTGAGATTCTTTTTAACGCTTTTTTTTTGAAAAAGTTCGAAATTTGATTTTTGAAAAATTCTGATTTGTATTATTTCAGTTTTATAAATAACATACTATTTCTAAAAAAAAAAAAAAAAAAAAAAAAAAAAAAAAAAAAAAAAAAAATTAAAAAGAAAAGTGATGTTTTTTGTAAATCCAATTCTATGTGTGATAAGCATGGTAATCACTATTTTCTTTTGAACATTTCAAAAGACATATTGGGTGATTATTTTCGATATCAGATGGATAATTATTTTTGAAAAGTCGCAAATGTTAAATTTTCTAATAAATCAAAAATCACATATCTTGATCAAATTTCAGTTCCCGCTCATGCAACTTTACAGGAATGTGTTAAATAGCATTGTAAAATTATATCCTCCGCTTTGGTGAAGTTGCATAAGCGGAAACTGTAATTTGATCAAGATATGAAATTTTTGATTTATTAGAAAATTTAACATCTGCGACTTTTCATAAATAATTACCCATATGTTTCCATATAAAAAATTCGGTTCGAAAATATCCCTTGAATGCCGCAAAATGAAGATTGAAAAATGAAAAGGCCAATAAGAAACATTTTCATTTTTATTTGAGCTATAACATTTGTTTTGATTACAGTTGTGATAATTCAACAATTCAAACATAAAGTCACTTCCAAATGATAAACTACGTATGAAAAATCAACACCCCGAAAAAAATTTATGATTCCAAAAATAATCACCCAACTCATCGATTTTTATCACATTCAATCAATAATTTAATGTCATTTCAAGTTTGTTTTAATATTTGCTTTATTGTTTTTTTATGAAATAAACAAAAATTCAAAGCTAAATAAAGAATCTCTCATTTGATTAAAGTTAGACAAAAATGTGGCTGTATTCCAATAAAGTTTCAATTTTATCTTTCTTCTATTTTTGTTTTATCAAAAATAATCCCAATTTGAATTTGCAACTGTTTGCGTCATTCTTTTTGATAAGGAGAAGATGTTAAATATCAGTCTCAAAAAAAAAAAAAAATTGAACCTTATTTCTAATTTTTTTGTATTTTGTTTGGCAAGATTTTCCGAAATGCACCTATTCACCCATCAAAAAGGTATGCACATTTTGATTTACAAAATAACAAAGAAAAAGAATATTCAGAAATAAAATGATCAAAAATATTATAATAATTTTTTTAACACTGCTTTCTTCACATTTGCGACTTTTCAAAAAGACAAACACATATGTAAGTCTTTGTAGAAAATAAAAAGAATGCAATCAAAACCTGATGTTCTCTCATCGAATATGATCAACATCAATCATTATTCATTTTTTGTGCTTACCCATTTTTTCATTCAAAACATGGGTGATTATTTTTGAAATAATAATTTTTTTTGTGTGTCGATGATTCAAAGATTGTTTGTCATTGGAAAGAGATTTTGAATTCAAATGCAAAAACTATCACAATTGTTTCAAAAGCAAATGTTTTTGTTGAAATAAAGATGAAGATGTTATAAACATACCATTTCACTTTTTGTGTGTTCATTTATTAATATTCAAGGGAAATTTAAAAAACGAAAATAATGAAAGAAAAAATTAGTTTTCAAAAATAAATACCCACATATATTTTCCATTTCAAATCATCACAGTGGATATATGCATCATCACATTATGTTTTATAAAGCATCAATATTACTAAGAAAATTTAGTTATTTGATAAAAAATTGATATTTTTTGCTTTTCAAAATAATGTTTGAATATGTCTGAATATGGGTGTTTATTTTTGAAATCATATTTTTTCTTTCAGAATTTTCGGTCCAATATTTTCACTTTTTTTATCAACAAAAGAGCACAAAAAAATGAAAAGGTTTATTGAAAACATCAACATCTTTATTTGAGTATAAACATTAATTTTTAATACAGTTGTGATAAAAACATACATAAAATACAAAAACTCTTCTTAATGACAAACAACCTTTGAAAAATAAACACCCCGAAAAAAGTTATGATTACAAAAATAATTACCCATATCACTATCAAACAATGAAAATTGTTCTTTATTGTTGAAAAACGAGTTTTTATTTAAAGAAATTTTCAGAAATATAATAACAGACTCAAATTCATTTGCAAAATTTATGAATTATTTTTTTGTGTGAATGGTGTCATCGCACATGATGTCAATCGGATTTAGCAACAAAAAGTTGTTACAAAAATGAAGCGATCACATATGATTTTGGCTGCAGGTTAATATTTTCGTAAAGATAACTTTTTTCGAAATGTTGTTTAAGAAAGTTTCTTTTGTCAGTGGCTGTTAAATAACAAAAAATATATTCAATAATCGTTTCAAAAACACATGCTTGATATGCATTCATAACAACACTTTTTGCGGATGATGTTATCAATTTGCAATGTTCATCATCAACAATGCTATGCAAAATTGCGAACTGAAAATTTCAACAGAAAAATTAATATTTCAAAAAAAAGATTCTGTTGCAACAAATAACCAATCTTTCATTCATGAATCCATTGAAAGAGAGAAAAAAGGATTACACAAACTCGTTGTTTAATTTTGAACAAAAATGGACAAAACAATCCATAACTTTGAATTTTTATCTTTTCGGAATTCATCAAATATTGCCGGTTTTTTTATTCTATTGCTTCGGCTTCCATATCAAATACAACAGTTTATTCATTTGAACCTCTCATAATTTCTTATAATGTCGTTAAAATTGATGAGGCGATTTTGAATAGAAGGGTATTTGAAAAAAATAATATGAAAAAGAAAATTTAGTTATTCGAAGCAGTTCAGAGAAATGCAGAGGATAACGATGATAATTCTTTTCAGTTTGTGTGCCAAATAGAAAAAATGACTCACTTATTCCAATCATCAAAGCCAATATTTTTCCTATGACTCCAATTCACAGTGACGAATGGAAAGCTTATGTCTATTTTGAGGAGATTGGACATGTGCATAAAACTGTTTGCCATCAGTTTCACTTTCGAATCTTTGAAAGAGAAATTTGAACTGACAAATTTGAAGGCTTTTGGAGAAGCTTCATCGTGAGATGATAAAAATTGAATAAAAGAAAAATTCAGTGTTGATTATATGTCATTATTTATTGAATGCAAGACAAGTAAGTTTTCTTTCGTTCAAACAGTCAAAGCAATTTACAGATATTCACCAGAAAATTTTGAAGAAGAAGAGGAGCAGGATCCTGAAAAAAAATATGATGAAGAAGTTGTTACTGAAATTCAAATTTTAAAATGAGTAATTATTTCTGAATCCATATTTTTTATGGCAAAAATTTCAGCCTTGAAATTTGCTTTTAATATTGATAAATGAACACTGAAAATTGACAACTCCTTTCAAATTCTGTTTTTTCAACAATAATATCGAAAAACATTGTCTTTTTCAATGATTGTTATCTATTTATCAGTTGAATGAAAAACAAGATTATTTAAAGGTTTTGTTTCAAAAAAATGAACACACCGAAAAAAGATATGATTTCAAAAACAATCACACAAATAGATTATTACTCATGATTTTTTGGAAGGAGCAAAGAAACGGAATATTCCAAACATAAATCAGAATTAACAAAAAGAAAATTTCATAATTATCTTTGTTATTCATTCGTTCAATCATGAATATAAAAAATATAAAATGTTTCTTTCCACATGTTTTTTTGAAATAATTGGTTATTGCTCATTTTTAGTTAAAGACAGATTCATGCTTTTTCAAAGATATCGCAAAAATATATCCTGAAGATGCAATTTAATTTAATGAATTCAAATATTATTTCCGTATTTTTTATATACATATTTGAGGCAATAACCAATTTATCCTTTATAAATATTATCATTTATAAAATGCTACTGTTATTTCGATTTAAAAGCGTAAATAGTTTTCAAATAAAGGAATTTTTTAAAAATTCGTTTCATTCAATCTTTATTTCCCCAATTTTTTTCAACGATTTTTATATTGAATAAATGTATTAGATAAAAAATGGATCAGATTAATAATGATAATGATAATGATTATGATTATGATATTAATAATAATATTTTATTTTTTCTTTTTTCTTTTATTATTATTTTTATTTTTTTGGTTTTTGTTTCTTCACCAAGAGTAATTTGAGTTTGAAAAAAAATAATAATATTTTGGTATTCCTTTCTAACCGAGCATTTTAATATATCTTGAGGATGGATTTTAGTAAATTTCATGCAAATTTTTAACCAATCAAATATAAAAACTCAAAGAAAGCTGTTGTTTTTATTGCAACATCAAGCAAATCAATTTGATGAATTTTTTTACAATTTCGAAAATCATAACTCTTTAATATATGGGTGATTATTTTTGAAATCATATTTTTTCGTTCAAAAATTTCGGTTCGATATTTTCACTTGAACATCAACAAAAGAACACTGAAAAGTGAAAATACTTATGAAAGATATCTTCATCTTTTTATTAACTTAAAAACTTTGTTTTTAAAACAGTTGTGGTAATAGAAGCATTTGACAACAAAATTTCATCCGAATGATAAACTATCTTTGAAAAAACAACACACCGAAAAAAGTTATGACTTCAAAAATAATCACCCATATTTATTTAAAATTTTGTTCTTTTGAATGAACTAATAAAAATGGTGAATTAAAAATCACATTTGTTGGATAACAAAAGACTAGAATCTTTTTTCCAATACTTTTTTTTTTTAATTTTTTTTTTAATTTTTTTGGTGAAAATGAGAAAAACATCAAATTCTTAAATTAAAATGAATTCATTTTCTTTTCAAATTAACTCCAAATTTAAATATTATCCATAAAAAATGAAAAAAAAAAATTATTCTTCGAAAATGAATCATTTTTCAAAAATTTTTAAACAAAGTGAACTGATGAGATAAAAATTTTGAGAAGATTAACATTAAAACAGAATTTATTCATTCCACAAAACAAAAAGTATTTTATTTTAAAACTAGAATATTTTTTTTCAAAATCGAAGAAATAAATTACTAATTTGAATTTATTACTTTTGATTTTGGATAATAAATTCCGAAAATTGAATTATTTTTAGTGGATTTTTCAATAAAAAAAACTTCGAATCGAGGAGTTAAAACTTCGAATGAATTTACACACCAAATATATATATATATATATATATATAATAAATAAAAATAAAAATAAAATAAAAAATAAAAATAAAAAAAAAATAAAAGCTGTTAAGATTTCATCATTAATCACCAGTTTTTAATTTGAAAATGAAGAAAATGACAAAATAAAGTGGAAAATATTAGTTGAACATGACAGTTTTTTTTTAACGAAAAATATACTCTATCAATAAACTTCGATATTTAGTAACATTTAAAGAATAACCATTTCTGAAAGTCAAACATCAAAATAAAATTTAAATTTAAAAATTTTGACCTTGAATCAAACTTTTTCTATTTGGAATGATTTTTGGTGTTGTTATTGAATTGAAAAAAATAAAATTATAACACAATCATTCAACATTCATTAGAGTATAAAAAATAGAGAACTGTTTAAAAACATAACTTGTTTTAAAACAAAAATGTTTATAAATAACTTTGAAAAATTTCGCAGGTTTGAATAATAGAACAAAAAAAATCTTCTCATAAAATACTCGCCCATGTATCAGAAAATATGTAATTAATACTTTTAAAAGAGAAAAAAGAGGAAAATTTAAATACAAAATTATTTGCTTTCTCACTCACTGAAAAAGACAAATAGCATTTTTCAAAGAGTTAAATTGATAAACACCAATTTTCAATCTTTGATTTCAACATTCGATTTTCATGCATCAATCATCATCAAATCCGCAACGATTAACATTCTTCGCATTTTTCTCGATAGAAATTATCATTTTCATTAACTTTGAATTTTTTTCCCGAAAAAGTTTTGTCCATCGTTAAAGATTATTGAATTGCTTTTGTAGATCAGTTAATAACACTTTCAACTTTTTATTTCCACTGTTGTGTTCCTTCAACCGAGTCGTATAATCTTCTTTTGAAAATGTCCTCACTGGTTTTCATTCTTGATAAGTCTTTAACTTTATCCTGTTCCTCGATAAATACAGAACTGTTGTCTGTTGATTCAAATTCAGATAAACATGAAAGCTTATTCAGTAAGCGATGAGACAGTGCAAGATCTTCAAAACTCGAGCGAATATCTCTTCTTTTTGTCATTTCAGTAATGGCAATCAACTCCTGTTCTTCAGTTAAAAATTTTCCTTTTGAATAACTTTTTATTGTATTATCTTGTGGCATTTCCTTAAAATTCAACTTTGGCATCATGAAGCTTCTCTGAGATTTCATCCACTTTTTTGAAGAACGAGTAGTTGACAAATAAGGATTTCTAAACATTCCTTTTCTTGTTCGAGATGTTTCGTTTCTTTCATCGCTATCTTTTTTTTGACGGACATTTAAAATGATATCAGTGCTTTCCCTTTTTGGCTTAGGTTCTTTCATCCAATCCAGAAAACGTGCATTTCGTTTATCTAATTGCTCACTAAAAAATTCTGGATACTTTTGAACATGTCCGAAATAGTGGCGACCATGCTCAAAAGATAAAAGCTTCTGTTCCAAATTTAACATCTTCTCCATGACGTTTTCTAAAATCCAATCAAAGATTTAAATTTCTTCAAAATCGAAAGAGTTTAATGAAGAACAACTTCATTACCATAATTTTTTATAAAGATCAGATAAAAGTCTTTGAAAAAATATTTTTCATCTATTATTTCGATATAGTTTTTATTTTTTATTATTCCAGAAATGCATTACATGAAACCAAAAAAGGAGATAACCGTGAAATTAAAAAAAAAATTTAAGAAAGAATTTGTCTTATTCGAAATGAATATTCATTCGTAGCAAAATAAATCATTTTTTTGAAATGAACAAAGGAAACAATGCATACATAAATAAAAACCCTTTAAAAAATCAGCTATAAACCAACTTTCTGAGGATAAAAAATTTCCCCTTTGGCTCAAAGCCCGATTATTGAACAAAAAAAAAAAAAAAAAAAAAAAAACCTTCAGATTAAAGCAGGTGAATATAGCGATGTACATTGAATTCCATTCAGCCTTTTGAATTGTTGAAGTTTTCCTTCAAACAAATAACTTCGGAGCTTGTTTAAATTTACGACAGAAGCATCATTTTGCGCTTTGGAAAGCTCGTTTTCAATTAACATTTTCTGATTGTTTCTAATTGCTGCTCCAACAAAGAAGCAGACAATTGCACAAAGTCCAACAAGTACAGTGCACAAAATATAAAATGGAATGCTTATCAATCCAAACGAGGAGTCGATCGCACGATCAAGTCGCAAAGCAAATAGAAGTGGCTCAACAACATCCACCAGAATGAAAAGAATGAAAATGCAGATATTAAGAGCATAATGCAGCCCCAATGGATTCAAAATAAGTAACGCAAGATCACCAAGAGATGCACCTGCAACGAGAAATATGAGACAATGCAGCCACCGGAAAGAGAGCGAAACTAGATGATAAAAAAAAAAAAGTGGTTGGAACACAAAATGAAACAAATTAATATGTGTGAAATGAATATTCAATAAATAGATGTTATCAATTTCAACAACTTTACAAATACAGAAAAACAAACAGTCACATCGCAGAATTACTAAAATGATGGTAGCGACACATCCTAAGTACAACAATGGAACAGAAATAAATGTTACTATTTTATCCAACTTCGATTTTCTATCCGATGCCCACTTAAAAAACTTGGGTATAAATCCCAAAATGCATGCAATTCCAAGCAAATAAGGAATAATTAACCAAATGAGCTTGCTTTTAATAATTCCGTCCAACCACACAAATGGCAATATCCATATGGCTACACAAGCAATAAATCCAGCTGTTGCAAGTAATCGGTAAATCCATTTTTTTTGGTCAATGAAAAAGAATAGCATTGCAACGAACCCAACAGGAACAAGCCCAAATCCGCAAAAAGAAAACGACGGAAATTTTCTTTCCTGTAGGGTTCTTAACTCAAAACGCTTGTCAAATGCACTGGGGAAGCAAAATAGTGTGAAAAGCATGAAAATAATGCTCATAACTAACAGAAACATTTCTAATATTCGAAATACTTTGTAACAATAAATGGTTTTTTTCTGTTTATTGCCCAAAGTTATTTTTTGCTGTTCCGTCAATATACGGCTATAGCAACTAAATGTTCGAATTATTCAAAAAGAAATACAGAAACAAACAACAACAAATCAAAAAAAAAATATTTTTTTATGTGTTCTAAATAAAATAATCAATAACATACAGATATGTGTACTTCCAACCTTTATTACTAATTCCAAAAGTTCGAAGCAATAAATCGTTCTAAAACAAAATTTATAAATTAAGTGAGCGCTGAAAAAAGATTCTCACCATGGAATCGATCTCTTTTAATTTTTGAAGAGAAATAAACGCTTTTTGCGGAATATTGCATTTGCTTATCATATGCGGGATGTCTTCAATGCACATTTTCTTCCAACAACTGAAAAATAAGCCAATGCTTTTTCAATTTTTCAAAAAGAATAAAAGCCCAAACTCTTCTTCATCACCAATTTGTTTCAATCGTTTTGATGCTTGTCTCAATGCAAATATTGAACTACTGTCCAAATGTTGAAAAATACTAAAAAATAACAAATCAAAATGTGCTTAATAAAGTTTAAAATTAAAAGCTATCAACCATATCAAAACATTATCAGGAAGGATATCTAAAATCACAAAAAAATATTTACTTGCTCTTTCATTTGGAATAAAACAAATGCATTCGTACCCAATTGAACTACATCCCTAATCATAGTAAAAAAATACAAGAAAACTTTGAGTTCATATTAAATAATGGAAATATCGATTTCAAAGAAAAAAACAGAATTACCATAAATTAATATTTTTATGAACGAAAATATTAATCAACCTCTAACATTTGATGAGCACGCAGTTTTAAATAGTTTTGCGCAAAACACATGTTCACATTCGATAATTATTCGTTCATTCCTTTTTTTATTATAATTTCATATTTCATGAAACACAGGATTTAAACAATTTCTTGAAAAAACTTGCATTGATCAAATTAATCAAATCGTCTATACTTTCACAGATGTAGAGGGCCATTTTCCTGTTTTTGTATCTGTAATTGACCTTGCTTGCTTTGATTGCAACCTCGGTAACTTTGTCCTTCTTTATCCAACTGATGCTCTTCCTCTTTTTGACGCAGCTGCTTTAATGGTGGAAAAAAGCGTTAAAGAAAAAGAAGATGAAAATGAATTCAATGATGGAGATATTAAAGAGAATATTCATATTCGATTAGTTGATCTTCCTGCAGATGAATTCACCTTTAAGTCAGGTCTGCCTCGGGCTTCAGACATAGGCAAACTTGTAAGCGTTCAAGGAACTGTGATTCGCACAGGAATCGTGAAAATGTTAGCATCTCAACATGAATTTATATGCAACAAGTGCCATTCAATAATCATGGTTCAGACTGATATTGAATTAGGTAATCGAATAACCAGGCCAACAATGTGCTCAAATCCTGAGTGTGCATCGACCTCTTTCACATTTTCTGAGAGTGGAACAAAGTTTCGAAATTACCAGGAGATAAAAATTCAAGAGCAAATCCAAAGATTAAGCGTGGGTTCTGTTCCCAGGTGTTTTCAGGTGGTGATGGAAAATGACCTTGCTGAAACATGCAAAGCAGGAGATGATGTGTTTATAACCGGTACGGTCCATCGAAGGTGGAAGTCATTTTTCTCAGGAGACCGAACTGACTTGGATCTTGTTATGAGAGCAAATGCAGTGCGCGTTTTAAATCAACAAGTAGAAGAAGCAGTGTGCACAATTGCGTTATTTAATATTGATTTATTAAATAATATGTATATTTTTTCGAATTATTAACCAATGTTTTTTTTTCAAAAAAAATAATTTCACCATCTGATAATTCCAAAGCTCGACCAAGATGATAGCGAATTTGAGCAGTTCTGGAGAGACAACTATGCCCAACCGATCACCGGCCGTAATGCCATCATCCAGCAAGTGTGCCCTCAGATCTATGGAATGTACATTGTGAAGCTCGCTCTTCTGCTCAGTTTGATTGGAGGAGTCAGCCGCAAGTACAGCGACGGGACAACAGTTAGGGGCGACTCCCATCTGCTCCTGATTGGCGATCCAGGCACAGGGAAAAGCCAGTTCTTGAAGTTCGCTGCGAAAGTGGCGCCTCGGAGTGTGCTGACGACGGGGATAGGGACAACCTCAGCGGGACTGACAGCCGCAGCGGGGAGAGATGTGGGAGGGGAGTGGATGCTGGAGGCTGGGGCGCTGGTGCTGGCAGACGGTGGGGTGTGCTGCATCGACGAGCTCGACTGCATCCGGCAGAACGATCGCGTGGCGGTGCACGAGGCGATGGAGCAGCAGGTCATCAACGTGGCTAAGGCGGGGATTGTGTGCAGGCTGAATGCGCGCACAACTGTCATTGCGGCGACGAATCCGAAGGGTACTTTTGATCCGCTTGCGCCGCTTTCGGTGAATGTGGCGCTGGCATCTCCTCTGCTGTCGAGGTTTGACATCATTTTGGTGCTCAGAGACACAAAAAGTGATGATTGGGACAATAAAGTGTCGACGTTCATATTGAGTGGAGGGGAAAAGAATGCGAAGGTGCTGAATGAGGAGAATGGGGAAAATGGAGAGAAAGAGAGAGGAGAAGGAGGAGAAGAAGGAAGGGGATATGCAGAAAGAGGGTTTGAAGCGATGTCACCTTCATTTGGAGAGAAAGAGCCAAAGTCCTCGCAACTTATGCACCAACTCTCTCAATCATTACATTCACAACATTCATCTCGCGTGCACACTTCATCTTCCAGCACTTCACAGTCATTGATTCCTTCACCACTTTCACAAGCTCCATTGTCACCTTCACATTCATCATCATCGTCTTCGTCTTCTTCATCATCATATTTCTCTTCTCAATCATCCACTTCCTCCGCTTCCTCTTCCTCTTCAGCCTCCTCCCAATCATTCCCCACCCCATCTCCAATCTGCTGGTCCACAAAAAAGCTTCAGAAGTACATCACATTCGTCAAAAGACTTAAACCCATCCTCTCAAAGGAAGCACAGCAAGTTCTGTCTCATTTCTACATCGCGCTCAGAGGGCAGACAGGGAGAACCACGTCGCGTACGACGATACGTCTGCTGGAGAGCGAAATCCGCCTGGCGATCGCGCATGCGCGGCTGATGAACAGAAGCGTGGTGCTGCTTTCAGACGCGCTGGCAGTGGCAATGCTGATGTCGATGAGCATGCGTTCCACAGGGCACGGGGCAGGAGAGACATTTCCGTCTGAGATGTCGATTGGCGGGGACATTGGAGAGAGCATCGCAAGGGTGGAGTTTCCGCTGCAGCCGGATGAGAACTTCAACGATCTGGCGAAGCAGGCGCTGGTGCAGCTGGGGTTGCAGAATTTGATTGGCGCGCTGAGGAGGGAGCAGAGAAGGCTGGCTGGGTTTCAGCGGAGCGAGGAGGAGAAGAAGCTGGAGGATGCGCTGATTCTGGAGGAAGAGGAAGAGTATGAAGAGGAGTATGCAATCAATGAGAGCAACAGAAGGGCGAATGAGATGGGGGGATATGGGGAGATAGGAGAAGGAGAAGGAGAAGGAGGAGAAAGAGGAAGGGGAGGAGGAAGGGGAGGGATGCGTGGAGATGAGTCAATGGAATGGATAGAGATGAATGAGAGAGAAGGAAGAGCTGCAGAGCTTGCGAGAGAGAAAGCAGAGCTGATGAGGATGGAAAGAGAACAAGAAGGAGAATATGGTGATGAAGGAGATGAATGGAGAAGGAGAGAAGAAGATGTGGAAAGGGCGCTTGGGTTGAGAGGAAGGAGTAGAGGAAGAGGTGGGAGAGGTGGGAGAGGAGGGAGAGGAGGGAGAGGAGGGAGGGATAGAGGAAGGGGAAGGGGAAGAGACAGAGGCGGAAGAAGAGGAAAAATGAACAGATATGGAGGAACAGATGGATTTGACGATGATGGCTATGATGGCAATGAAGATGACAAAGATGATGACAACGATGATGATGATGATGAAAGGGGAGGGTTTGATGAAGGATACGAAGCACGAGGCAGAAGAGGGTGGAATGAGGAAGGCGACAGATGGGGTGAGACAAAGCACACGAAGCCTCTGAATGACGACAACTCACTTGACTCGCAGATTGAAGACGCAGACCATTTTGTGTATGATCAGCAGCCTGATCCGTATCAGTCGGCTTTTCACTCTGTCGATATCTATCAAACAAGGATGTCTGATAGAAATTTGGTTGATCCGTTTTTTTATCAAAAGTGAAGTATTTAAATATAAGAAGAAATATATTTTTCAGTTTTTGTAGTTTTTTATGTGTATATATGTTGTATTGAAAACGTATTTAGACTTTTTATCTACCAACTTTTGTTATCGTGAAGTGTTGAATTTTTCGTAAAAAAAGTTTTTTTTAATTAGATTTTGCAGATGTGTTTTAATGAACTTCAGCCACAATGCTTTGAGAAAATGAGCAACTGTATCTTTATTCTGCTATTTCTTTTTCTTTGCTCTTTGAACATAATAATAATGAAAACAATGAAAAACGAATGATGAGTGAATGAAACAAGAAACAAACTATCAAAAAGAGAAATAGAAAACCTCAACAAAGTTGCTAAAATAGGGTCATAATTTAATCTTGACCTTTTTTTTTATTAATCATTAACATTTCCCACAATTTCATATTTTTTAAGATTTTTAAGTATATGTATGAATTCAATAGATAAAAATAAATACATTTTGAAATAAACCCAATTTCGCTTGGGGGGGAGATGGAGGGGTTTAGCCCCTTCATTGAACTTCTGTGTGGAATTGGAGGGTTTCATGGGGCATAAAACCTTTAGTTTGTTAAAAATGTTATTTTTCAATTTTTTTTTTTTTATTTCGTTTCAATTAAAAAATAAAAAATTATTATGATTTAAAAAAAATTATTAAAAAAATGAAAATATCTCCAGAAACAAAATTAAAAGAAGGTCAGAAAAATAACAGAGAGCAATGTATTCGCACAAGTACAGGAATCATCACAGTCGGCTGGATCGAATGGCTCACATCGTTGTTGATGGAGTTGTTCGCATAACGGATGCTATCAATTCCAAAGAATTTAGTCGTACACGAATTAAGAACGCAGTTAGAGCGCTGAGAAAAGGAAGGCTGGTTGGAAAAGTTGGCAGTCCTGCAGCAGTAGTGGGCGAAAAGGAACAAAGAGTTTTCAAAATTATTCACATTGAGGCGAAGTCTGGTACATGTTTCACTTTAAAAAAAAGAGAGAATTGGTTTGTTAAATTATTATTTATATGTTTTGTTCATTTGTTTTTCAGATAGAAAATGTTATAAACGACAACGATGACGAAGACGCACCATTTACCGAAGTTTCAATGTCAGCCATGAATGGCTTTGTCAAGCGTTATCCTGAGCTGATGACTGGAACGCCGAAGAATTTGGACATCAACAGACTGGCTGTTTCGTGCAGAAGTGTTTCAAAGCCCTGGTTTAAAACACTCGACAAGCTGCATGAAAAGTTCCATTAAAATTTAGCTTTAATTTTAAACATCGACGTATCTTCAACGCGCGTTCCTACAGATTCAAAACAGCTTGTTGTGCTTACAGCAGACACAAAAGCAGGTTTCTCAAAAGAACCACCAAGAATGATTAATTCAACATTCGTGGCAGCTGTTGCAGTGGATGGATATGCCTTTCCTTCTGTCATTTTGAAGCCAAGTGTAAACCTGCTTGACTGACTAAAAAGATTGTTATCTCCAACGCTGAAAATATGTGCAAATGGAAGCGGCTGGATGGATAACGTTTGCCTTAAAAGGTATGCCCTCACCATTCTTTAACCTTCTATTATCGAAAGAAGAAAGCGCATGTCACTTGAAAACGAACACATTCTTTTCCTTCTTGATTCGCATGCATCTCGCGCAGATCCATCGATCTGGCGAGAATTCCAAAAACAACAAGTCGATGCTTTAACCTTCGTGCCACACAGCACACACCTCTGTCAACCGCTAGACAGAGGAGAGTTTGCTGTGTTCAAATCTGAACTGACAAACAGATTTAAGGCTCCGTATTCTTCTTCATCTTCCTCCAAACGAGCAGCAATTTCAAACGTTCTGCCTCTAGCCATCCACACTAGATTATCTCCTTCTGTATTTCAGAAAGCTTTCATCTGCAGTGGTGTTCTTCACAATTCTTCTGGACCAGTTCTTTTGAAACTGCCCGAATCTTCAATTTCCCCTCTTCCATCCCGAAGAAATAGATGCAACTTTTATGGAAAAGTGATAACCGACGATAATCTTTTAAAGAAATGGGAAAATCATTTGAAAATGAATAATGAAAGGAAAAATGAAATGGATGAAAAGGAGAAAGATGAAGTGAAGACTGTTGTGGATGAAAAGAAAAAAATAAAAAGAAGATTTCTTCATGTGAAAAACGATGATTCTGAAGATGAAAAGAAAGATAATGCATTAAATCGAGCTGAAGGAAAAAGGAAAGTTATCAGAAGAATTTATTCTGATTTTGTTTTCTTTTAATTATGCTATTTTTTGAACTTTTGACACTTCTTTTTTTTTTTTTTTTTTTTTGTGTCAGAATAAAGAAAAAGGGTCAGGATAAAAAAATAACCCTAATATAAATATCAAAACAAACTTCAATCTCAGTTCATTTAGAAATATGAAACTTCTGTTGTATTTGATAAATGAGGCATAGCTGCAAGAAAGAAGAATGTAAATGGACTACTAAATTCATAAGCACACTGAAAGAACGAATAACAGATAAATACAGAAGTGGATTTATTGACAACAGAATTAAAAAAAAAAAATTATATTTGAGATTAATCGCTTATAATAATTATTGAACAATAGAGGAAATTTTAAATTGAAGTTGAAACAAATTGAAGATTTCAAAACACATAAAAAAATTGAAGAAATATAGAAATACTAAGCAATAACACAAAACCTTCAAATCAGAGAGAGAAAATGCAAAACATAGCATTAAAAAATAAGGTTTTCAAATCTTAATTTCAATATCTTTTCCTTTCTTTCCTTTTCCTTTTCTTCTTTTTTTTAAAAAAAAAACATTTTTCATCTAACTTCCAAAGTTCTTCGATCCAACCCAACTCCAATCGCCAGCTTTGTCACTCTCAACGATAGCTCTGCTTTTTCCTCTGGCTTCCAAATTCTCTTCATCAGCTGCTGCTTCCTCTTCTTCCCCGAGCTGTTAATGCCCCAGTCTCTGTAGATCTTCATCCGCTCTGCTTCTCTAAGCACAAACTTCACACTTTTGTAGAACAGCTTCTTATCGCCGTGTCTTTGAGCATTCACAACTGCTTTCCTTTCTCTGTTGAAGAGAGACGAGTGAGAAGCAATTAAAGTTAAAAGAAGAATTGGAGGAGCATCGCGACGGAGAGAAGAAATGCGAGCAGAGGGATAGAGATTGATGAAGGGAGAAGGATGAGGCGAGGAAGAAGTGGATGGGTTTGCAGAACTGGAAGAAGAAGAAGAAGAAGAAGATGATGATGATGATGACGAAGAATCTAACGAAGAAGATAAAGATGAAGATGAAGATGAAGAAGAGGAAGCAGAAGCAGAAGCAGATGCAGAGGAAGAAGAAGAAGAAGCAGAATCAGACAGTACAGACGAATGATGTCTTCCCAGAGGAGAAGAATTAAAGGAAGAATGTGCAGCCAAAACCGATCTTTTCTCTGGTTTAATCGAAGCGAGCTTCACAAGAGAAGCAGTTGTGGTTGATGTTCTATGAAGACTCTTTGGACGCTCCTTCTGTTTATACAGCTTCATTGGATTGAGCAATGGATAAGGCAATAAGCTCTGATAATTCGCATCAAACTTAAATCCTTTCACTTTCTTCATTGCTTTTTTGTTCTCTGTATTTTTCTTTTTCTTTTCTTTTTTCTTTCCTTTTCCTTTCTCTTTCCCCTTTTCTTTTTCTCTTCCATCTCCAATTTCCTTCTTTCTCCTTTCCCCTCCTTCTTCTCCTTCTTCTCCTTCTTTTCCTTCTTTTCCTTCTTTTCCTTCCTTCCCAAACGGATACACCCCTTCCACATCTCCATTCCACTCCACGTATCTGTTCTCCCAGTACAATATCTCCGTCCTCACAATCATATTTGCACACTCTGGATATTTCTCCACCATCTCCTGGCTGCAATACCCAGCTATCCTTCCCCTGTGCCTCCAGCTCACCCGGAACGCCTCCCACACCGCCAGAAGCCGCGGCCAGTAGCTCATTTGCAGCTCCTCTTTCACCCTCTTCGCAAACCTCTTCCTCTCCAAGTGGAGTCTGACCTGTGTCTGTGTCTTGATTATCAGCACACGTGTTGCCAGAAACTTTGTGCGTTCTTTGTGCATACGAGCAAGCGACTGCAGCAGAATCACTTTCTTCCGTGTCGCCAGGTACTTCTTCCTCGCCTGCCGCATCCTCACCAGCGACTGGATCGTTATCACTTTCCTCCGCATCATCAGAAACTGCTTGCGCTGCTGATGCATTCGAACAATCGACTGTGCCAATATCACTTTCTTCCTCAGCGCTCTGTATCTCCGCTTCTCGGCATACATTCGATATGCACTTTGGATGAGCACAGCTGCCACCCTTTGCTCTTCAGCCACTCTCTTCGCGATTTCTTCTTCGCTCTCTTTCAAATCAACTGCAGGAGTTGACAGAGATGATGCACCAGAAACAGAACTGTCTTCGTTTTTGGATGAAGAATCAGCACCAGAAAATTTGTCGCTTTCATCTTTTGAAGGAGAAAGAGAGAGTTTTGTGTTTTCTGCTTCTTTGGAAGAAGCATCGGATGCAGCGATGTCTTCTTGGAGCGCTGAAAATAGCTGAGAAAACCACCTTTTCTCCACAGAGCTTTCGATGAGAGGAGGACAATAAGGGATAAATGAGCATAAGGTGGAAGAAGGTTTGTTGGTAGAAGAAGAAGGAGAAGGAGAAGTAGAAGAAGAAAAGGAAGGAGATAAAGAAGGAGTGGAAGGGCAGAGGCAGACAGAAGAAGGAATGCATGAATGATAATGAATAGATGGTACCTCGTGCGAGTGAGAAGAAGAAGAAGAAGACGTTGATGATGAGTGTGAATGCGAATGCGAAGAAGAAGTAGAGGAAGAAGACGAAGAGGAAGAAGAAGAAGAAGAAGAAGGAAAGAAAGGAGTTAACTGAAGCCATTGAGGATCCCAAAGGGTGGGGACAACACGTGGAGGGAGGATGTCGAGCAAGCGATGCTTTGGAAACTGAGGGAAATGTGGGTAGGCATCAGATGAGTGTTGCTGATGCTGTGTATTAAGACTATTATCATCATTATTGTTATTGTTGTCAGTTTTGTTGTTGCTAGTATTTTTGTTGTCACTATTATTATCTTCAGATCCCTCACTATTCTTCATATTCCCCTCTTCTTCTTCTTTTTCTTCTTCTTCCTTCTCCTTCCTCATCTCCTCCTCCATCGCCCTCTCCACCATCTCCATCTCCTCCCCCGTGCATCCAATGCTAAACAAAGACCAGCGAGGCGGAGGAGCCACAAATACCTCTCTACACTTCCATGTCGCATCACACAAAAAGGGTGTCTTTCGCTTTGAGAAGGCAAGCGCTTTGCGGTTGTGTTTCGCATCGATAGCCTCATCAAGCACAAGAAAGGATGGGTTGATGGGGAGGATGGAGTCGAAGAGAGAGGAAGAAGAAGAAGAAGATGACGATGATGATCCTTTGTTTGATTCCTTATTAGAAACAGCATCGTTCTCAGCATAGAGAGAAAGAGAAAGAGAAAGAGAAGGCGGAAATGGATGGCACACACACCTCCTCTCCACAAACAGCTGAAAGAGCTGTGTCCGCACAAACAGCGACAGAAACGGCATGTTTGCTTTGCCTTCGGACAGAAAATCGTCCAGTTTGATGAACAAGTCTGGCTCGTTGCTTTTCGCAGCAGTCGAAGGCGGGCGGACGAGGAAATTGCGATACTTCTTCATCATCGAGGTGAACATGTTGAAGAATGCTAGGCGCACTTTCGTGAAGGAGAAAGGGGAGGAGGAAGAAAGAGAGGAAGAGGAGGAAGAGGAAGAGGAGGAAACGGAAGAGTTAGTGGATGATGGAGAAGGAGATGATAAAGCAGAATGAGGGAGGGTATGGAGAGGAGAAGCGGTGGGAATGACAAGAGGAGGAGAAGAAGAAGGAAATTCTGGTGGAGGAGAAGAAGAAGTAGCAACAGCAGATGCAAATGAAGAGGCAGAAGAAGCAGAAGGCAGATAAGTTGGCGGAGGAGGAGGTGATGGTGACGAAGTTGTCATTATCATGTTCTTTTGAGGAGACAAAGCAGTCGAAGAAGAAGAAGAAGAATAAGAAGAAGAAGAAAAAGTCAAGCCATTGAATCCAGCAAAGCCCTGTGACACGACGCTGCAAGCGACAGAAGGGTTGGCGAAGGCAGCTTCAGAAGAAAGAGCAGAGAAAAGATGAGGAGGCAAAGAAAAAGAGCTTGTTGAGCCAGAAGAAGAAGAGGAGACGTGAGGAGGAGTGAAACAGGGGATGGCAAGGGATGTGGAGTATAAATAGAAGAAAGGATTGAAAGCAAGGTCATTTTGTGAAAGAGGTTGGTTGAGGAAAGAGAAGGAGATGCCATCAAGACGAGTGAGAAGCTTTGTGTGAGAAGAAGAAGATGATGATGAAGATGAAGAAGAAGAAGAAGATGATGATGAAAAGGGAAGATTTTTGAGAGGAGTTGAATGAGAAGAAGAATTCTTTGGATCGATGCCGAATGCCTTGTTGGGTGTGGTGGTGGTTGAGAATATGTCTGAAAGTGCATTGAAGAAAGGATTAGAAGAGGAAGAAGAGGAAGAAGAGGAAGAAGAAGAGAAGGAAGAAGAAGGAGAAGGAGAGTGCTGTTTGGAAGATGGACTGATGAGGCCTTTCAAAGATGCAAAAGTTGATGGAAACCAATCGTCAGCTATTGAAATAGCAGCATCAGAAGAAGAAGACTTCGAGTTTTTGTTCTCCTTCGGATACACATTCAATGCTGAGTTGCTTTCCAATGCCACTTTTCCAAAGGGGAAAAAAGCAGAATGATTCAACAGCCATCTTTTCAGGCTGTCTTTCTCTTTCTCTTTTGATCTCAAAGCAGAAAGCTCAGTGCGACGGAGGGAAGTGAATGAATCAGACATTGCACTGGGTGAGAAAGAGAAGGCATGGGTAAGGAGAAAAGAGGAAGGAGAAGAGAAAGAAAGAGGCTGGGCGCAGAGGGAGAAGCAGCGGGGTAAAGAGGAAGAGACAGAGGAAGAGACGGAGAGGATGGAGGAAGAGGTTGATGAAGTGGTATGAGAAATAGAAAAGGAAGAAGTTGATGATGATGAATATGATGAATGTTGAAGTGAAGAAGAAGAAGAGGAGGAGGAGGAAGAAGAAGAACTGGAAGAAGAAGTTTGAGAAAGGATGGGTGTGGAGAAGAGTTGATCGATCTGCCGAATGATTGGATGAGAAGGAGAAAAGACATTTGCGTGTAGACTCTGAAAGAATTGTGTTGAGTTATTAAAAAGCACAAGAAGAAGAAGGAAGAATATGAAGAAATATCACATTGATAAATGAATTGTCAAAAAAGAATTTTGTTCGAAAAATCAATTTCAAAACAAAAAAATTCAATAAATTTCTTTAAATGCATTAAACTCTGATTCATTTCACATACAATCTGAGCCAGAAGCTTTTCTCTCAGCCTCTTTGGGAGCATCGGAATTTCGTCAAATGGATTCTTTGATTGTGCCGATCTTTTGACAACTCTGGGGAATGTGATCACATTCCTGTCAAGATCCACAATGATCGTCTCATTGGCGAAGGAGGCCTTGATCACCATCGACGAGTGCATCCCAACCACAAACGGGGTGGGCGCTTGAACCATGTCCACCAGAAAGGAAGGGAGAACAGGGATGAGCGTGTGCGGCCATTCAAAGGGAAAGATTAGACTGAACAGGCAGTCGATGACAACGCTCAGGAGCCCCACCCGCGACGAGATCAGAACAATCTGCCGCTCCAACAGGATGCACCGAATAATGTCCACGATGTTCTGAGGAGATAGACAATAAAAAAGCACCCTGAGATCAAAGTCAAGAAGAGGAAGATCGTTTGGGCCTGGATGTGAGTAATGAAGAATCTTTTCCCCAATTGCCACACGAACGCACATGCAACCAGGGCTTGGAGCTGGACACTCAAAAATGAGATTTTCTAGTGCTGAAATTATCATAGCTTTTGGAGAAGGGCATAACATGAAAGAAGGTAAATTTGAAGATAAATTGTTTTCTGGCTTGCGAATGACAATACGAAATAATTCTCTCAAATATTTTTTGAAAAAAGAATAATACGGATATTTTGTGATTAGACACATAGATTTCAAAATCCATAGTGGAGACAATTCTCCCTTCTTCATTTTAAAGTCTTTTTCAAAACCTTCCTGCTCTTCGGGTGTTGCAGGCTCGTGAAAAAGCACTATAAATAAATACATTCTTTTTCCATCTGCATCTGTCATAATATTTGAGAAATATTGAGGCTCTTTTTGAGTTTTTGAAAGAGAAAGTCCATTTGGAAAGCAAAACTGATGATTGAAAAGACAAATAAAAATGAAAAAAATAAAGAAACGATTATATTATTTCCAATGCAAACCATTGAGCATTCTTGGGGAAAGGGGTTGTTGTCATAATTGAACTCTGGAAAGCGAAAAACAACTGCGGGCTGAAAAAGAGCGTCAAACGGATTTGAAGGACGCGGCGCTCTTTTATCAAACAAATCTCGTGAAGGAGAAATTGTGCTCAAAGCAAAATAATCGACTATTCTCGAAGATATTGCCATTTGAGCCAATTTATATTTGTTGAAAAAAATTAGTCTATTTTTGATCTCAAATGAATTTGAACAAAACAATAAAAGATTATATATTTATATTATTAAAAATAAATAACAATACTTTCAACGAAATGAAGTGTTTTAGCATTTATTTTCTTTTCGCAATATGTTCGGAAAGCCTTCTACGAACATGCTTAACAATCAGTTCAGGGGCTTCATTTATTTGTTTAAAACTAGGGAAATAATTGACATCAACAAGATAAAATTGGTTCGGTGAAGTGCGATCCAGAAGAAGGTCAAATCCAAAGATTTGAATTCCCTAAAATAAAAAAAAAAATTAAAATTAAAAATAGAAATTTTTTAAAAATATGAATGAAAAATTTTCAAACAAGTCTCTGATATAATTCGTTTGCAACAGCTTGTAAAAGAGGAAGAGGCAAATTTTGAGGAGGCTTTTCTGATTGTGAAGCTTCGAAATCAACTTGATCATCGAAGACAAATGCTTTTAAAATCAAATTCGAATTAAACATTTCAATGTTTATAATATTCGAATGGCAATTAAAAAATTGTTTCATAAAAAAGGGGTGAAAACCAGCAGACCTTTTTCAGGCTTTTTCAAGGCTTCTGGTGGAAGAGATGGCTCTATTTTCTGAAACAGACCTTCTCCCCAAATGCAATAAATCTTAAATACATATGGAATATGATCAACAGCTTGCTGAAGAAGAATAGAATCTTCAAGCAAGCTTTTTGTAGAAGATGTTTCCGTGGAAGAAGATTTCGAATAAAATGAGTGAATGCTTTCGCGAAGCTGGTCAAATGAAGACACAATCGCTAAACGATGAGAAAAATGTGATCCACAACTTTTCGCAGGCTTTATAACTTTGCAAACATTACAAAACAAAAATGAACTAATTAATCAACGTGTAAGTGTTTAATCAAAACTTAAAGGATATGTCAAATTTTCCTCATTGAGAAATGATTCAGATATTGATCCTTTGGAAGATGAAAAAACAGCGGATTTGGGGAAAGAAACAGTGATTTTATCTTGCTACAAAATGCAATAACAATTGTAATAAAATTTAAGGCTAGAGAAAAAAGAAAATATACCAATGAAGCTTGAAATGCAACGCTAAAATCTCGAAGAATCTCATGAAGCATAATTCTATTAGCCATTGCTTCAACTTTTTGTGGTGGATCTATGGCAAGAATTTCTGCGTGATCCCTGAGATATTTCTTTTCAACAAAAAAAACTGGTATTGGCATTACTTCTGAAATGCAGATTTTTCATACATGAAATGAATAAGCAGCCTCTGAAAGCCTAGGATCATCGTCATTTATTTCTTTCGTAACTTTGTGCAAAACACAATCAAATGGTCCTTGATCTGGTATCGGCTTTAATAAATCTATCTCAGTCACTTCGGCAAATTGTCTGAAAAATGGACCAATTGTTATTCGCTACGATATGAAAAAATTAAAAATCTGAATAACAATATTACTTGATGCCCGAAATGACGTATTGATTCACCGACCGTTTCTTAATGCTTGGCTCAAAATAAATTCCAACACGAGGAAAATGAGATTCACTCATTTGTTAAACAAAAAAATGTTACAGAACAGATCGAAATTGTATTTGTCCATTTTTGAAGCTTGGCGCATGAAAAGCTTCATTAATTTTATTTTTCTATTTTATCTTAGCTATCAATACGGAAGTTTCAGTAATGAAGCTGAATCTGTTTTTGCTAACGTTTTTATGACAAAGAGTGAAAATGAATTGAATAGAAAACGTACTTTTCAGCAAATTCATTTATCAAACAACATTCTTGAAGCGAGACTTCATTGTTTTCGAGAGGCTAGCAATGCGCCATTTGCCATTGAAAAATGCAAAGAAATAGGAACTGAAATTCATTCAAACTTCATTGTTGAGAATACAACGATTTTAGCGCATAAAATATTCTTCTCTTCAACAAATGAAAATTTTTTTATCAATTGTGATAGAAATTCTCATGTGATTTTAAATGATTTAACGTTGTCTCTAAAATCTCAAAATTGTATAATCTATTCTTCTGGAGCGATGGTTGCAATTGAAAATCTCGCAATGACATTCTCACAAAAATATAGTGTAACGTCACCTTCTCTTATACATAATATTTTGCCTGACGGAAAACTTTCAATGAAGAATACATATTGTGAATCATTTGCTTCATATTTCAATTTTCCTTTTCTCGGAAATGGGAATGATACCTCTCTTTTTCTATCAAATAATATATTTTACAACATTACAACAAAGAATACCAAAATTGAATCAACATCTCATCCTCACAAGGAATTGCCTCATCGTTCAATTGCTATCGATTGCTGCGTATTTCTAAATGTTGATTATCATTTAACTTCTGGCTTGCTACGTGGAGATAACACCTACAAAATGGTTGCTGATAACTCATCTTTTATAAAATGCACAAAGCTACATAGTACTCCTGAGAGTTATTATGATATTGAATGGAGTTTCACTTCAGATGAATTTGTTGCATGCGAGCAGACTGAAGGAGATGGAGGCGCAATATGTTTCACAGGTGCAAAGTCAATACTAACCATGAGCAAAAGCTCACTCACGGACTGCAAAGCAACAGCAGACGGGGCCTGTGGAGGAGGAGTTTCTATGAGAGAAGGAAAGCTTGAGTTTTCATCTGTGAACATTACAAACTGTACTGCGGCTGGACACGGCGGATGTTTGTATTTGAATTCCAACAGCCAAAAGATTACATGCAATGATAGTAAATTTATAAGTGGAGCAGCGCTGAATGGGTGTGGAGGAGGGATTGTGATGATTGGAGATGATTTGGTTATTTATATGAAAGACTGCGAATGGAAAGAATGTGTTGCGATGATCGAGGGAAAAGAAGATGGAGGTGGAAGCAATGACGAGGCTAAAGAAGGTTCATTGGAAGAAAACTTGAATGAATCCTCTGAGTGCTTGAAAGAAATTAAATATAACCAATTGGACAGAAATTCATCATTAAAGCCAATACGTAAATTGAGCCATTCACGCAGTCCGCATCGAAATGAAGACTTGGAAAAAGGAAAAGGCGGGGGTTTTGTGCTTGAGTCTTCAGAAGCGCATATTTATAATTGCATTTTTGAGTCCTGTGCAACCAGCGTGAAGGGGGTGTCTCTTCACACCTTGTCCCAGTTCTCAACACTCACCCTCACTTACTGCAGGTTCGATGAATCTGCTTCAAAAAAGGCACTTTCTGACTACGTCCTGCTGATATCTGATTCTCACATCTCTATCTCATATTCAAACATCACATGCCCGGAAAACAAGAAATCCAACGGAGCTATCAAAACACTTGCAGACAATGGGGAAATGGATATTAATACAACTTCCTTCAACAGAGTGACTGTGACAAGCCCTTCGTCTGCAGTTGTGATGAGATCGGGAGGCTATCTTACGCTGACCGAATGCACTTTTGATCATTGCACTGCAACGGGAAATGGGATTTTGTGTTCAGTGAGCAATCAAGAAGTGCAGGTGTCTATAACAGATACAGAGTTTATTTCATGCACTTCTGATGCAAATGGGAGATCGCTAATAACAATCATTAACGCTACTGTGCAGCTGAAGAGCGTCAAATTCAAGGACTGCTCGTCGGAGACTCAAAGCACTCTAGCTTTATCGCCAAGTGAACAGCCGATTGTTATGGAGAGTGTTACATTTGACACTTGCACAAGCCCCGTTCCTGTGCCTGCTGCTTTCTTGTTTGACAAAGGATCCGCAGAGATTTCCAAAAGCCAATTCATTTCATGCACTTCAAAGAGCGATACGTGCATCTGCGCAACTGGAGAGCCAAAAGAGCTGACTGTTAGAGAAACAAACTTCTCTCATTGCCGGGCATCAGGAGGGAGCACATCATGTATAACACTTGTTGCTGGAACAGCTACTATTGACAGCTGCCGATTCGACGATTGCACAGCTTATCTTCATGCAGGAGCCATCTCGATAACGAAGACAGCATTGCTCAAGCTTTCAAACTCGTATTTCACGAACTGTGCAGCTGAAGCTGGAGACGGAGGTGCTGTGCTGTTGGAGTCATCTCTTGCCGCTTCCAAGGATCCTCCTTCCAATGTGGTGGAGAAATGCAGCTTCGCAAAATGCAAATGCGTTGCAGATGGGTGCGGAATAGCAGCATTAGCAAAGAATGTGAAGCTGCTGCTGAGTGAGTGTATGTTTGACGAATGCACATCAACACCATCTTTCAGTGGAGCGCTTTATTATATTGGTGTTTATCTGTCTGTTGAACGCACTTGGTTTAAAGGATGCAGAACTGAGACTGGAGGAGGCGGAGCTATTTACATTGACACTAAAAACTATTCTATTGTGCATTGTTCATTTGAAGATTGCCATGCAATAACAGGCGGTGCTGTCTCGTGTCATTTTCCTGTATCAAATGAAGGCAATGGAAGTAAAGGAAAGCATAATGATATTGCAATACAGCCTGTTTTTAAATACTGCTCATTTTTTAGAAATACAGGTTTGATTTATTTGTTGATTTTAGAAGTGTATTTTATTTATTTTTATTTAATCTTTTATCTTTTATGTTTTTTCGTTATTATTTCATAATTATTTGATTTCATCTTTTTAAACTCATATCATTTATTTATTTATTTATTTATTTATTTATTTATTTATTAGCGTTTAATGGAGTCGATGTTTACGTTTATGTTCCTGGGTTTCTATATCCCGTGCCTTCGATGTTTCAGAGCTGCTGTTTTATTTCTTATGCCGAGACAATCGAGACAAGCAATAGCGAGAAATATGACATTCCATTCACAGATACTCGTGCAAGTGTGGTTATAAAATCATATGGCAAAGATCATCTCTCATGTGGCACTGAAGAAGATCCTTGCTGTTCCATTACATTCGCCTCCGCTTTGGTTGCTGCGCAGGCGACACTGTATCTGAAGCAAGGGACTTACACCGAACATGGCATTTTATTCGAAAACACAGAGACTTCGATGTTTTACACAGACACTGAGAGGCAGCTTGTGAAATTGAATGCTGCAAATTCAATTGCGGGCATTCAATTGGAGCAAAGCAAAATTCTGATGGGAAACTTATCCATTGAATTGTTGGATATTCTCTTTTACGACAAGGCGCTTGTATTAATACATCATGATTCATCTTCATTCACTTTGTGCGATTCAGAGATCAGCTCTGTCCCGAACGAGTTCATATGTAGCCATCTTTTTGTGGTGAGCTCAGGGAATCTTCTTCTTTCGCGCGTGAATATGGACAACTTCCGGATGTCGAGACATGGCATTGTGCAACAAACAGGAAGCAGCCATGTTCGGCTTTTTGCTTGCTCTTTCAACGACATCGAACGGGCGTATCTTCCTGGGGCGGTTGTGAGAGTTGTCACTGCAATTAATCCAGTGTTGGAAGTGGAATACTGCACATTTGACGATATTCACGCCATTAGGGGAAATGCTGCTGGAATAAGCTTTTCTGCATCTTGTGGATTGCTTGTATTAAATCATTCATCATTCACGAAATGTGTTGTGGACGATGGATGCTCTGCATGCCTTGAAGTTAATCAAGGTTCAGATGAATCAGTAACTACAACAAACAGACTTATTGCAATGAATACAACCTTGCAAATGCCAACTATTGGTGCTGGGCAATTAATCTCCCTCTGCTCAATTAAGCATTGTGTCAGCTCGTTCTTGCATTGCTCGTTCATTTATGGAGTTATAATATCTGATGCAATGCTTTATTCTTCCAATGATGGTTTTGGTTTTGATAAATCGCATTTCTTTGCAGAAAATCAATCGATTTTAAATAAAGAAAGAGAATTTTATTTTGATGAATATGAATCTGATGTTGATAATTCTTTTACACTTCCTTCAATGGAACAGATCGTTCGTCGTCAATCCAATGGTGCATGTGACTGGGGCAGAGTTGGGTTGTCTCTCGAAAATGTTGACACTTCATTTGAGCAATGTGAATTTATATATGGAAACGGAGCAGCATTTGAAGCTGAAGGAGGATCAGTCAGGATGAACTGGTGTAAGTTCATCACGTCAGATACTGCTTGCGCTCTCTCTCAAACTGCTCATAGAAATGTGAAGGTGAATCAAAGCAGTCTGATATTCTCAAACTGTGTGGTGCAAGACGCACAGAAAGGCGTAAGCAAAAATTTGACAAGTGAATTAATTCGACATGAAGGTGGATCTATCATTGAAGATGACCTGAGCAAAACAGAAGAAATGGCATATCCGCCTGAGCTGAGCAAAGTGCATGCAGAACGCAGACGGAAAGAAGACAACGTGAACATCACTTTAGTGGGGAGCCATCTGGCTCCTTGTTCAATTGTGATTGAATTGGCTTCGCTGAGTGACGAGAGTAGAACGTTGAGGCTGAAAAATGTTGTGTGTTCTCAAAACAATCGCACGCAGATATCAGTTCCTTCCAATGACATCAAAGCGGCTGTTGATAGCTCAGAAAATTTCAAAGTGCGAGTGATAGTTGAAAATTACTATGCTTCTGGCTTCATTCAGGCGAAGGTGACTCTACCCCCGTCACTTTCGACTGAAGCAATAATTGGAATAGTTATTGGTTGTCTTGTATTAACAAGTGCCATTGTGGGGATATGTTTGCTTTGTATTTTGAAAAAGAAAAAGCAAAAAAAGGACAAAAGATTGCAGAGTGATAGCAATGAGATGGAAAGATTATCTAGAACTAACAATAACAGTGAAGGAAAATATTACAAAATGGCATCTTGAACATTTTTGAAAGTGTTTTGTAGAAATTCTTCAAATTAAAGTCTTGTAATGCTATTCATTCCAATGTTAACATCCTTCCATATTATATCTTCATCTCATTTTTACGTTCTTTAACTGTAGTGATTATGTTTATTATAAATTTTTTCCGTGGCATTAGCCTTATGTTCTTAATTAAGAATTCGAGATCAAGTACTTTTTATATCTTTTTCGATTTAAAAAGCATTCTTTTCGTGAAATAAAAAATTCTCGCTTTGCTGTGGTTGCAATGGAATGAAAATGTGCATTTGAAAAAGCGAAAATGTTGATATCTCTTTTTTCCATTAAGATTGTTATTTGGTGCAAAATTTTTTCATTTATGAAAAAAACAACGATTTGTTCCAAACTTTTTCTCCAACCTTATCATTATAAGTCTTTCATTCCCATGTCAAAAAAGTTCTGAAATTTTCAAAAATTGAGAACAATATTTGTTTGAGTGGAATGGAACAAAATTCATAAAGCAAAATATTTCGTCCCATTTCATTTATGTTTTTCTGAACAGATCATTAATAACATCTCCAAAAAAAGAAAGAATAAAAGAAAAAAGAAAAGAAAAAGAAAAAAAGAAAAAGAAAAAAAGAAAAAGAAAAAAAGAAAAAGAAAAAAAAAGCAATTAAACAACAAATATATGTCAAAATTTTTTTTGAAAAGTTCCATTTGTTTAATTTTCAAAAAATTAAAAATTTCATATTTCTTTCAAATTTCTGTTTTCACTTACGAAATCACACCCAAACGGATAAAATAACTTTGACAAGGATTTGTTTAAATGACAGCAAAATTTGGTAAGTGGAAACAGAAATTTGAAAGAAATATGAAATTTATATTTTTTTTTGAAAATTAAACAAATGGAACTTTTCAAAAAAATTTAGACATATATTTTTGCTGATATTGTTTTGTCACACACAAAATTTTTGAGACTTTTTTTTTCATTTTTATTTTTTCGACCAAAAATTCAATTTTATGGATCAACAACACATGATTAGGAAAGTGAATTTTAATTTCAAATTTAGGAAGAAATTTTAGTTTTTAATAAAATAAAGATTTGTTCTAAAACTTTTTCTGTAATTATTTCACAAAAAGTCTAGCATTCCCATAGAAAAAATACAGTACTGAAAATTGTTTAAATATGTTATTCTTTCTGAAAAGTCGCATATGTTAAATATCAAGGTTCAATTAAATTGTTTTTCATTTGAAAATTTGGTATGATCAATCCATCTGACTTCATCATTTAGCAAAAAGATATTTCAAACTTTTTTAATGAAAGAATAAGTGCATTGTGGAAAAGTTTGAAGGATTTATCGACAAAAATGATCAACTAAGACCAAATTTTGTATAATCAAGTTATTAAACATTTGCGACTTTTTTAAAAGAATAACCAAAATAGAAAAAAAAAACATTGAAAGCACTATGTGGAACAAAATTCATGAAGCAAAAAAATTTCGTTGCATTTTTTAAAAACATGGCAAAATCGCACAATATCGGTACCAATTGATTTCTCACCCATAAATAATTTTTTAGGGTAAAAATTCACATTTCATTTTCGATTGAAAGGTGGTTTTAGGGTTAGGGTTAGCACTCATATCAACTTGCTCAGGTTTTTTATTATTTATGGGTTATGTCTCGAATCTTCTTTTTTGGGTCTTGACCAGAAAATTTTGACTTTTTTTTTGATTGAAATTTGAGGGTTAGGGTTTAAAATAAAAGAATTTTTTCCAACAGAACCCTTTGGTATGCAAGAATGATCTAGTGGTTCGGGCTTCCTAACAGTATTGCGAAGGGTCTATGTTTCGAATCCCACTAGGCCCTTCTTATTTTTCACAAAAAATTTTTAGTTATTTTTGGTACCGATATTGTTCAAAATGACCTAAAACATTAGATATAATGCAGATTGGATAACATAATTGAAATTGAAAAATTAATTTAAATTGTGAGGGTAATATAAAAATACCGCTATTTATTTGAATTGACTTGCTTTTTTTTTTTTGAAATAAACATGTGATTTTGAAGAGAATGTGCAAAACATAAAAAAGACAACGTTTCATAGAAAACATAAAAGATTGATATAAAATACCGAAGTTTATTTTAATTCTCATTTTGTTAAAATTTTGATCTTTCAATTATCTTCTTCTTAATAAATAAAATTATTCAATTATCTGTAATAAATGTTAACCAACTTTTGTTATCTTTAACGTGAGTTATATAATGTGAGTTTGAATGATTGTTCCAATTAAAAATTTATTTTTCCCAAAATACAAATCATAAAAGCTTCTGAAAACTTTCAGTTTATCTCTTCACAATTGAAAGTTATTTCTTATAATCGTTTCACCAACAGCAACTTCAATGCAATGTCTATCATTTCCCTTTTGATCACTAAGCTTTTTAAGTTTAACGCAAAGGAAATTATCAAACAATATTGTTTTTCATTTTTCGCCTTGTTGAAAAACAATGTTTGACACATGAACAAGAAATGAATTAAACAATAAACGTAAAAATGTTCATATGGTTCTTTTTCAAGATTTCGTTCAATATGAAGAACAGTTTTATTTCAATGAGTAAAAAACCCGGAACATGGTAAAAAACCCGGACTTTTTATAAAACTTCATATATCTCGACAAGTTAAAAAAATTAAACTATAATAATTCACACATTCATACATCAGTGTTTAACACATCTAACCATGTACAAAATTTTAATAACAGTGTTGTATATTTTTTGAAATAAATAATTTTAATTTTTGAAAATCCGACTTTTGATGAATTTTTCTATTTTAATGAAACGATTCAATTTATCCTATATGTATAAAACTTATTTTTCCCATGATATTAACAAATCTGGTTATTTTTTATTTTCGCTTATTTGCTCTTTCTAACGGAATGAAAATCTGTCATTTTTGAAAAATTATTGTCAATGGGACAACTTAAAAAATATTTTTCATTAAATGCAAAAGCATCTAACTAAAACTAACACTTGCAGTTATGAATATAATAGTTATATAAAATTACCACAAAGTTATGATTAAAAATGCTTCAGCAAAGATTCCAAACAATAATTTTTTTTCGAGTATCAATGAAATGGGATAAAAAAATCATCAATCAAAAAAACAAATAACTTTTATGAAATCCCTTCTGAAGCATTTTTAATCATAACTTTGTGGTAATTTTATATAACTATTATATTCATAACTGCAAGTGTTAGTTTTAGTTAGATGCTTTTGCATTTAATGAAAAATATTTTTTAAGTTGTCCCATTGACAATAATTTTTCAAAAATGACAGATTTTCATTCCGTTAGAAAGAGCAAATAAGCGAAAATAAAAAATAACCAGATTTGTTAATATCATGGGAAAAATAAGTTTTATACATATAGGATAAATTGAATCGTTTCATTAAAATAGAAAAATTCATCAAAAGTCGGATTTTCAAAAATTAAAATTATTTATTTCAAAAAATATACAACACTGTTATTAAAATTTTGTACATGGTTAGATGTGTTAAACACTGATGTATGAATGTGTGAATTATTATAGTTTAATTTTTTTAACTTGTCGAGATATATGAAGTTTTATAAAAAGTCCGGGTTTTTTACCATGTTCCGGGTTTTTTACTCATTGAAATAAAAAATTATCTTTTTCTATATTTATCTTCTTATTAAACCGATCACACAATCTATTTTTTATTCTTTCAATACTCGAAACCTTTGGCCTTTGTCTGTTTTAATTTTTATCCCTCTTCGTCCAAACGATTAATCACAAACTAAATTTCTATTTCAATTGTGAAATACATTTTTTCTCTCACATCCCCATCAAAAGCTTTCAATTCCAGCAAACTCAAAATTCCTTCAACAAATTTATCATCTCTCTCCTCAGCAGATCCGACAAATGTCTCTTTGTCTTTAACACCTCTATCTTCCGCCAAACGCTCTCTTTATCAAATGCTCCTGTTGTTCATATTGGAACAGAATCTCAGCGAGAAACACCAGGAAGATTGGCTTCATTTGGACAGTACGGCCATTACTTTGAATGATGCGAGTGGAATGATTCAAATTGCACAGGAGATCAAGGTGGTTCTCTGAAAATTGCTTGCACAAAAGTAAGCATCACAATAAATTCTTACTCGTTTTTCAATTGTTCAAATATAATTCATGGTGGAGCGGTATATTGTGGATATTTGTTTAATATCAACTTAACCAAAAGCAATTTTACAAATTTTCAGGCAAGAAACGGAGGTGGTGTTTCCATGTGGTATCTTCAATCCAATTCCGTTTTAACATTCTCAGAAAACAGAGTGGAAAGCTGTAATATTTCTAATTGGTGTGGATCCGGTTCGTATTTTAAGCTCAATAATTTGAATTCTAATGGTCAATTCCTGTTTTCCGAATGCGAGTGTATAGCAAATACGGGAAGTGATTGTGCTGGTTCTCTAACATTTTCAAATCCCCCAGGAAACAATCCAACTCAGTTTTTGGTTAATGATTGCCAATTTATCAATTACAAACTGACTGCCTCTTCTTCATACGGAGGTGCAGCGATGTGTTTCCTTCCACCGTATTCCTGGATGAATGGAGTAAAATTCATCACTTTCTGCTTCTTCGATGACATCCCCACCACAAATGGCAGAGGAAATGATGTGTTCTTTAATGGAAGTAACATACCCCAACCTCCATTCGAGAATTGTGGATCAACAACTCCAACAAAAAGAGTGTATAATTATGGACAAGCTGATAATGCTGAATGTAATAGCTGGCTCCCCCTCATTGCCCAGAACAAAATCGTTTGCAGCAATGGAACAGATGCTGATGCCTGTGGCAGACCCCAACAGACCCCATGTGCCACCATCGAGTATTCCCTCAACAGCTTCATTTCCCTCCTCCAAGACGCCTCTCTCACCCTCCTCAGCTCAACATTTGTTTCCACTCAAACGCTCACATCCAGCGCAGCTGATACAAAAATCACAGGAAATGATGAGTTTTTTCTAATTTCTTTATTATTCCTTCCATTCAAAATTTTTGAATATTTTCCATTTCACTTCATATTCATGAGCTGCCATCTTCTTTTCATTTAAAGGATATATCATCACCAATTTATTCTTAGATCCTAAATACAGCTCAAATATAAATATTTCTTCGAAATTTTCTCATCAAATTTTTCTTCTTCATCGAATGAAAATAAAGCTTGTTGCTTAAATAAATGTTTTCTGTTATTCTTTTCTTTAAATAGCATTTCTTCAATCATATCAGAAAGCTCTTCAAAACTTTCAATTTCTTTTGCCATTCCCATTTCTCCTTTTTTTCAGCTGCAGAATCTCTCATTTCATAGAATTATCCTTCGATAATTGATTTTCTAATAAATTATTTTCTCCTCATTTAATCATCCTCTCGTTCCATTGAAGGCACATGACGTTGTGAAATCAATCGAAGATCATCCTCATAATCATTTGTTCCAAACATCCTATCCTGCCATGTTCTTTATGTTTTCGGTGAATTCTTTCAGCTTCCAAATGAAAAGCAGAGGCAATCTCTATTTTCTGTTGCATGCATGATGTTCGGCTATTCAGGATAAAAATTATCCATTTCATTGCCGTGCTACATCTGGCTGAAATTCTATGTCAGAATAAATATTTCTTTTGCGTTTCCTATTTGAGCAGATTTAAATGCCTCTTGATGAATTCAATGGGAAGTTGAATGAAATGAAAAAAAAGTGACATTTTTGCAGTTCATCGAAGAAGGCGTTGAAGAAGAAAAGGATGAACACAATTGTTGAAATGAAGATAGATGCTGTGCCAATGTGAGGACGTATGAGGAAGAACGAAGTTGAAGTTGAAGAAGATAAAACAAAATGTATTCAATTCGTCCAAATTACCTTTTTTCATCACGAGAATTGTGAATGATAAATGAAATGAAGAATAATTTAGCGATTGATTGGACAAGACGAAGAAAAGCGAATGAAATATAGTTTCGTTCAATTTGGCGGCACTTCCGATTGAGCGATATGAATGAATCAGAAGGACGATGCTCTGATCCAATGCAAAGTGAGTGAAGATGGCATTGAAAAAGTTGGAGGAGTTGAAGAAGAAGACAATAACGAAATTGAAGATGGCACAGTTGGTGGAAAAGGACAAATTGCAGAAGCAGGAAAAGAATTTGAAGAAGAAGAAGAAGAAGAAGAAGAAGAAGAAGAAGAAGAAGAAGAAGAAGAAGAAGAAGAAGAAAAAGAAGAAGAAGAAGAAGAAGAAGAAGAAGAAGATGATGATGATGAAGACAATGAAGAAAGTTGAAGGAAATAAGGTGATAGTGAATGTGAAAGAGAAGAAGAAGAAAAAGGTGAAGGAGAAGAAGAAAAAATGGAAGAATAAGAATAAGAATAAGAAGAAGAAGTGATTGAGAAATGCTAAATCAATCGAATGACATTTCCGAAGAAAAATGATGAGATGGCTTCAAATGATGCTGTTGATTAAACCAAATATCGTACATGACAAATGCAGTTCTAATCGACTGAAAAATAACAAACTTAAAATGAATAGCAGACGAGCTGCAATCAATCGACGAAAATATATTTCTTCAAATCATTGATGCCCTTTGAGCTATTATTCTTTCTTTCTCTTCATAAAAAGAAAAATGACACTGATTCATTGGAGCTAAAAATATAAACGATTTAAATATCTGATGAAATTATTTGAAAAGAAAAAGAAAAAGAAGCGGAGAAAGCGAAGGAGAAGAAGAGGAAAAGGAAGAGGAAAAGGAAGAGGAAGAAGGTGAAGAAAAAGAAGAAGGCGTAGAAGAAGAAGAAGAAGGTAATGAAGAATAATCAAACGATGATGATGTGAAGATGATGTGGAATAGGAAAAAAAATGAATTGTCCAGAGTAATTTGTTATTGTTTGGCTGAATGAAATATGAAAAAACGTTTTGTTTATCTTTTTCTTTCTCCATTTCATTTGAATTTTCCCTTCTTAACATTTGACCACTTCTCCGCTCATCTTTTCTTCTTTCTTCATCTTGACAGTGAATTCTATTTTCTTTCTTTCTTTTCTCCGAAAAATACAATCCCTCTTCTCTCTAATCATTTGTTTGCAACATTACTTCTTTCTCCTTTTCCTTTCTCTCCTTTTCCTTCTTCGTCTTCGCTTCTTTAGCTGATTGCCTCAAAATCCCACGAGTAAAAATTTTTAAATCCCATCCGGAGAATTAGCATCATGAGAGAAATATCTCTCTTCCTTTGATTTTTCCCGCTTTCGTTTAACCTTCTGCTTCTTTTTGTTTTCCACAAACATTTCCTATTTTCTCTCTGGAGATTCCCCTTTTCAGAACATCTTTTTGGTATTTTGAAGATAAAATTAATCCAAACGTTTTCTTCATCTTATCTCAAAGCGAATATTTTGGTGCAATACTTTTCTCTTCTTTCTCTTCTTTCTCCCCATCTTTTCTTCTTTTCCTCTATGTCATTCTGTTTTCTTCTTTCATAACATTTTCTTTCTCTTTCTTTCTTTCTCTCTCTCTTTCTTTCTCCAATGGTATGACTCTCTCTCTCTCTCTCTCTCTCTCTCCAGAATTGTTCGGTTCCCGCTCTTTCTCCTCTTTTTGTTATTCTTTCCTCCATTTCCACTTAATGCAACTTTTCTTTTCCACAATCATTTTTTTCCTTGTTTTTTCGCCAATTCTCCATCTCTTTCCTTTCTCTTCTCCTTTTGGAAATCCTCCAACTCCAACTCAAATTCTGTGATTTCACCAGAAATTGCGAATCTTTCCATAAAAGCATCAAAATGGCTGGTTCCATCAAACAATTCTTGAAAGTGATGAAGAAGAACGATGAATCACTTGAAAAAACTGAATGTGCTCTGAATGTGAATGCACAGCCAGATTATCAGCTCTGACAAAAGAGTCACTTCTGCCAAACGCTCTCAACAAATATACCAAGCAAACTGCTTTTTCTTTCTTTCAAGTTCATATCAAGCATTGTCATGCTATGCAGCATGCAAGACAGATGGCAGAAGGTTGTCATCGTTGAATGTGATGCAAATAAGAATTGCTTCAAAACCTTGAATCTTTTGAAAAAGGATAAAAAGGCTTCATTCAATGGCACTCCTGTTCATGATCAATCTGTATTCATTCAAAGAACACCATTAAAGAAACATGAATGATATAAAAAAAGTCAAACCATTTTTTTTTTTTTTGGCCTTTCAACATTTTCCCATCTCCAATGGATTGGTAATTATCAGCCCAGCTGGCTTTCTTGCTCTCCAAAATTGCCTCTTGCCATTTAAAAAATTCAAACAACTGAACAATAAAGGCTTGCATTGAACGTCATCGAGCACAGAGAGTCAATTGTGGAGCTGGCCGTGATATCAGATGAAAACACATATTCTCCAAATTAACTCCTTTTCAAAGACTTATTCAACGCCATGTTTTTGCTGATGGCATTCCAACGTGTTTCGCATAAATGGCAACGCGTTTGTTGTTGAGGCCTGCTGAGTGCTTCATTCTGCTCGCTTCCTCCATCGTCCAATCCCCAATTCTCTTTTTTTCCCCACAAAACCAACCTTCCCCCCCAAAAAATCACGCAAAACAAGTCCCACTCAAACGATATGCCAAGCAAACATATTTCCCTCGAAATGAACAAGCGGTTCAATTCTATCTTTCTGAAATTCTCCTCGCTTTTTCTGCATCTTTCATGAGTCATTTTGAATGAAAAATATCGCAGCCAGCGTTGTGACATATGTTTTGTATCATCTAACCAAGTTCAAATTTTATGCAATTTTCCCCACTAATTCACTTTTCGCAAGCAATCGATGCAACAGCCACTCGCTCCTCCATTTGAAGGTTAAATCCCTGTTCTTCTGCAGTTCCATAACTCGCATGGATGCATCCGTGGAAGTTAACCTAAGCAGCTCAAACAAAGTTTTAACACAGCATATTATCAATCAAAAATCTTCATTTATAAAATTAAAGGTTGCAAACCCTTATTTATTTACTCCATCAGTTGAATATATTTTTTCTCTTATTTACTTGTTTTGATGCAAAAGACATCGACATCACATAGAAATGTGTGGACTTCAGCTTTATTAGATATTTGATTTTGTATTTTTAATTCTTTTAATTTGAACATTATTCGAATATTTCAAAAATATATTTATTTGTTATTTTTGATTCATTTTGTGATTTCACAGCCATTTTCAACAAAACATGTATTCCTTGGTATGTCTATATTTTGAGAAAACGATTGTTTTTAATTTTTTTTTGAACATATTTTAGAAAAACTATCTCAACTAAAGAATTGCGCTGAAGCTAAGCTGAAACAAAAAATCGTAGAAATGAATGAAATGATTGATGAAATGAATGAGCCAGAGTTGTTTTTTGTTCTCAATGTTGAAATATTCAACAAAATTCATGAATTGGTTGAAGAAAAGAAACTATCAATTGAAAATGCCATTGAATTATCGAAGCGTTTTGGATATTGCAAAATTCTGGAAGATGTATGGAGTCCATGCTTAGAAGAATCTTCATTGTGCAAAAAACTGAAAAAGATGATTGTAGAAGAAGAACAGAAAAAAGAAGAAAAGGATGATAATCTTCTTACTGACCTTTGTGAATGCTATATTTTTCTTTATTTTCACATCTCGCCTGAAATGATTTCGATTTGTGTGCCTTGTCTTCTGAAAGCTGCATCGAACAAAGAGGTAAATGAGGAAGTTCAAAAAGAGGTGGAAATGGCTTTGTTGGCTTTGAGCAGTATTAAAGATCAGGCATGAGCACGTATTTTTCATTTTTTGGTTTTATTAATTTTTTCCCCCATTCTTTTTACATAGAAAGCGAAAAGAGAACTGTATTTGAATGAAATCAAAGAGATCATAAAATTTCATCAAAAGCATCATAACCTAACCCAACTTGCCTATCAATCTGCTTGGAAATTTTTAATAAAAGAATTTTTCATCGACAAAAGCTTGGAAGAAGTGATTACAAATGAGCTGCATTTTGCGAGAGAAGCAGGAAGAGAATTGGAAGAGCTGACAAAGTGTGTGGATTGGAAGATAGGGAAAGGAAAGGAAAGAGAGAAAGAAACGAAAGAAGAGCTTACTTTGATTAGATGGCTTGAAGTTGATGAGAATTATTTTCGCCGTTGCGAATCGAAGAATGAAGAATATGTTGGGCTTATCAGAAGCATTGTGAAATTATTTCGTGCAGCAAAGGATAATTATGGAAACATATACAAGAAATGTATTCTTTCATTTGAAAAAGTCGTACATAAAGGATTCATGAATGTTGATTACTTGTTGAAAGGAGGAGCTATTGATGCTGTTTTGGAGGAGATGCATAGACCAACGTTGAATAAAAAAATGATTGGTGAAATCTTTGATTTTTTAGAATCAATTTCGGAGGAAATCAAAGATAAGAACATATTTGAAAGGAAAGAAGAGAAAAGAAAGATTATGAAAAGGAATTTGTTTGAAAAGATGGAAGAAGAAGGATACGAAGACATCTTAATAAGCTTTCACAAAGGTTTTCGTGATTTTTCAGCATTTTATGAAGTGCTTATTTATCTTTGAATATTTTTGATAATTTTGTGATTGTTTGAGAAAATACGTTGCATTTTGTAACTCCCTATTTTTATTTTTTCTTTTTTGTATTCATCCCACGAAATCGAAAACAATTGAATCAATTTGTTTGAATTATATTTACCCCACGAAGGTTGAACTTTTTTGGATCAATAAAATTCCAAATGAAATTACATACAAATGCTTCAAACATTTGTGTGGAGGAAAAAATCCAGTTCTCATGAAATCTATCTTTCTCTTAATTTCTTCTTCTTTAACAGATTCTTCCTCTCAAAGATATAATCCGTCAACTCATCTTTCGATCTAATGTTTATCCAATTATCCGTATATCATTTCAACCACTTCTGCAATTAAAATAAAATAAAAAAAAAAAAAAAAAAAAAAAAAAAAAAAACCTGGTTTAAGAAACACTGCACCTTTTCTATATGGCTGATCCTTTTTGAAATCAGACTTTCGTTCGAGTTTTGACCAAAAAGATTATCTTCATGGGATTTATAAAAAATGAACTTAAAAGGTTAATGCATTCAGCGCATGATGATTTTTAAAGTTAAATTATCATTGTTTCAAATCTAATTGAGATAAATATTTTGATCAAAACTCGAACGAAAGTTTGATTTCAAAAGGATCAGCCATATGGTGTTTTTTTGTGAAATTAGCAGTATGCTATATTGAACTTTTATGCCAAAGCATTATCAAAAATCACTAAAGATTGAATTAAAAATGTGAATTTTTGGAACATTTTTTTCACAAAAGTTCATTATGGGAAAATGTCGAGGAAAGAGTGTTGTTTTTCAACAATAAACAAGTAAATGCCCAAAGCAACAAAGTCCTCAGACACAAAGCATATAAAGATTTTAACCTTTGACAATCCATCTGGGCACATTGATCTTACGATAGCACCACATTTGTCGAAACTGATTGTATTAATTTTTTGCATTTTTAATTTATATTTGATTTAATTAATGTTTTGATTTTATAATAAAATAAATAGTTACTCAATTTACAACCTGGAACTTTTATTAAAGGTCTCAGAACAGCTTCAAAAACACTCAAATCTTTTGTATGTGAAAATTCGCTACAATCTCTTTCAGTTCTTTTCGAGGGATATTTCGAAGATCCACGTGCAAAGAACAGTCATTCGTCTATACAACATAAGCATGGATTAAAGGAATCAAAATCAGAAAAAGAGTTTTCATTGCTTTTGGATTCAATGAGAGAATGGGGGCAATTAACGGTGCTTTCGCTTGCCCACAACAGAATTCAACGCATAGACGATAGTTCAAAACGCTATTTTGATCAGCTAGGAAACATTACTTTTTTAAATTTGAGTCACAATCAAATTGAGGAAATCGGTGATTTTACGGGATTAATTTCGCTTTCGGTTCTTGATTTAAGTTATAACAAACTTACTGTATGTCTTTTATGATTTTTTAATACATTTTATTTTCTTTATGCTTAGAATTTGCGTTCATTCAAAGCAGGCTTTATTCAGCGACTTATATTGTGTGTTCTTTTTAAAATTCATTTTTTTCCCCATCAAGGAGAACATTTTTACGCACATTTCTTATTCAATTGCAGGACTGGAAATGCCTTAAATACTGTTGAAGGAATTCAGCAGTTGAAAGGATTGGAAAGCTTGGATTTGTCGAAAAATGAGATTAATTCCGTGGATAATCTGCGCCTTATTTCCAAACTTCCGCTTCAAACACTCTTTTTGACCGAAAATCCAATTGCACAGCAAGCAAATTACCGCATTCGCGTCTTTGCCTTATTTGCCACAAGAGAGGTGTCATTTTGCTTTCTTTTTTCTTTTAAAGATGGTGACAATCTTTATCATATAATTTTTCTGTTTTTTAATTTTTTTTGTTTTTTTCTTTTTTACCAATTAACCTTCCTTTCTTTCATGAAATTTCTATTCAACGCACTGTAAATTATTCACATTCTCACACATTTTCACACAAACTCACACAAACTCACATTCATCCACCACATCAAAGACGCTCATCGTCGATTCACATCCTTGTTCCAGCGATGAGTTAGAGGAAGTCTTCAGACAAAACCCTTCTCTCCGCCCAGCCGCCTTGCAAGTCATCACTCTTCACACAGACCCTGTTAAAACTGCAGACTCACCAGACACACAAAACACCCCAAACACACAACGCAAGCTGCTACAAGAGGCAACCACAGGGAAAAAAAGGAAGCTTACCGCAACGCCTTCCTCTGGTTCACTTCCTTCGTCTCCTTCGTATTCTCCTTTGCATTCTCCCAATTTGGGGTCGGTTCCACACGCACAGATTGTTTCTAACTGCAATGCCAACTGCTCAGAGAACATTCTTGCAGATGCGCTGCACAACTCACAAGGACAGAACATCGATGGAACACTGCCTGTGAATGCATTCAATGCTAATGGTGGCAATGGATCTGTTAATAATGATATAGAGAATTCATCATCATCATCATCATCATCATCTTTTTCTTCTTCTTCTGCAATAAGACCTCTTTTCTTTAGGAACCCTTTTGTTGCTTATTTTCTTGACGGAACACTGTCGAAACCAGCTGAACTAGGAATGCCTTTAAGCAACAGCAGCAGCAGTAACCAATCATCATCATCAACAACATCTTCTAATGAAGAAAATGGATCATTTAGCAGAGCAGACTTCAATGAACTGCCACAAGAACAGGCAGATGACACCAGCCGCAACGAAACCTCGCACGATTCAGCTTGTTCTCATAACTCTTCCAATTCATCATCATCATCTTCTTCTTCTTCAGCTTCTTCTTCTTTAAACAGAGAAAATTCACATCACAAGACACACGCCGAAGACAATGATGAACCGAATTCTCTTGTCAAATCATCCTCAAACGTATCTCTTCCACAACTCCCTTCTTCTTCTTCTCTTTCCTCCATCTCTTCCAAATCGTCTTCTTCCTCTTCTCTTTCCTATCCACGCATCAAATCACAGCCACAGCTGAATTTGCGCTCTTCTTCGACTCCTCCTCTTCTGACTCCTTCGCCTTCATCTCCTTCTTCTACTCTGATTTCTTCTCCTTCCATGTACAGAGCTTCGCTTGGTATTTCTTCTTCTTCTTCTTCTTCCTCTGCGTCTGCATCTGCTTCTTCTTCTCCATCATCATCTTCACTTTCAAATTCATCTAATGCATCATCATCATCATCATCATCTTCTTCTTCTTCTCCTTCTTCTCGTACTTCTTCCACATCCAACGATATTCCTAATGCTGATGACCCTAATCCAATCTCCAAATACATCAGCACACAATTATCATTCACCCAACTCTTCACAACAACATCAATTCATTCATCATCATCCTCCTCATCCTCATCATTATCTTCTTCTTCTTTTTCATTGACTTCTTCTTCTTCCTCTTCTTCTTCATTCTCTCTTGATTCTCTTGTGTTCATTCCAGATGTTGCCTTGCATCAGGCACAGGAGATGACTGACTATGTGGATGGGCTGAGTGAAACAGCCAAAGAAAAGCTGATGAAAACTCTGCACTCCAACATCGCTATTCAGAGGATGGAGAGCAACTTTGCTTCAATGATTGCTTCTTCTTCTTCTTCTTCTTTTTCTTCTTCTTCATCATCATCATCTTCCTCTTCCTCCTCTTCCTCTTCCAATGATTCTTCTGATTCTTCATTGAGAAGAAGAAGTCTCAAATCACATAGAAGTGTGCCTATGAACAGAAGAGCATTCGAAGAAGACAGCAGCATCGCCTTGTCAACACCTCCCAAAACGAGAGCTGGATTATCCCGGCTTTCCTTCTCTTCTCCTTATTCTCCTCCTTCTTCTTTCTCTTCTTCTTCTTTCTCTTCTTCTTCTTCTTCTTTTAATTCACCCACATCACATCCATCTTCTCCTGCTCCTCTTCGAAACACACCTGCCAGACCTTCTCTCACAAACAGTGCTTCTTCTACAAATATCACATCAACTTCATCAACTTCATCTTCACCATCTTCATCATCATCTTCCTCCTCCTCCTGTTCATCTTCTTCCTCTTCTTCTTCCTCTTCTTCCCACACCTCCTCCTCTTGTTCCTTCACCGACCTCGTCCTCAAATGCCCCAAGGGGATTAAGCGTCCAAAAGCAAAGCAGATGGTCTCTATGCTCATCACTATGCCCTCAGGTGCTGAGATTCAGATGCTCCGCGAGGGAACAGCTGTCACAGAGGCAGTCAGAACTGACCTGATCTTCCCGAAATTCATCACAACCGCAGAAGATTTGGTGCGTTTCCAGGAGACGAATGACTTGTCTGTGTTTTCTGAGTCTATGACATCGTCACACACTCCAACAATTCGCCATTCGGTCTCTTCAAGATTGCTTTCTCGCTCTGCCTCGCCTGCATTCAATGCGAATGCGAGTGAGAAGGGGCTGCTTGAAACAAGCATACAGCCATTGAGTTTCGAAGGAGGAGGAAGAGAAGGAGGAAGTTGCGAAAGAGATGATGAAACGATATCTCATTCATCCTCGTTCTCTTCCATGTCATCACTCACTCCTGATTCACCTGCTCACCGAACGTCTTTCTCTTCTTCTTCTTCTTCTTCCTCTTCTTCTACTGCATCTACACCCCGTTCATCTGTCTTCCTATCTCTCGATTCTTCTTCCTCTTCTTCCTCTCCTTCTTCCTCTCTTTCCTCTCTTCGCCCTCAAAGATTGCCTCCTTCCCTTGCCCCATTCATGTCTGATCGTCTTCCTCATTCATCTCGTCCTGTCCGTCTTTTCAACCCGTTCCGCAGACAAGAAATACGCCCGCATTCTTCTCGCTTTGCTCCTGTGAAGTACAGTGGCTTGCCCTCAGAAAAGGAGAAGAAAAGTGGAATTTATAATGAGGGAGAAGCAGGAGGAAGAGGAGAACAAGGGAAAGAAGAGGAGATTGTGATGGTGGAGACATCGAGAAACTCTGCGCTTTCGTCGCAGAAGGCGAAGCTGTTCAAATCGCACTTGTTCCACTCGCTTTTCAAGGAGCTTCCGTTTCCTTCGATTCTTCTCCTCTCACGAAGCTACCAGATCCCTGCGCTATCCGCTTCTTTTGCCTCGTTTTCTGCTGTTGACCAGCCTCGCCTTCAGTCTCAGCCTCAGTCTCAGCCTCAGTCTCAGCAGCAGCAGAAGAGGCAGCACCAGCTGATTGCGCTCTTTCAGCACACAAGAGCCATCACGGAGAGGGCGAAGCAGTGGCAGAGCGAAGAGCAGAAGCAGATGAAGTTACAAAGTCAAATGAATCAGATGAATCAGATGAATATCTCAAGTCAGTCAAACCAATTGAGCCAGCAGATACAACAAAGAATTCTATCTCAACAACAGCAAAGCCCCTCAAATGCTCTTCCTCAGCCTCTGAATGCGAAAGATGCATATTCAACAGACACACACATATCCAAACCACAATCACAATCGCAATCCCAATCCAATGAAGAACTCACAAAACCTCCCTGGCCTTCACTGATTGACAGTCTGCTTCTTGTGAGGCTGTCTGGTGAGCTGCACGAAGAGTTTGAGTCCAAATGGGTGATTGCCTTCAACTCCCTTTTGTCTCGCCACATCGTCCCACAGCCCATCCTCATCACAGCATCAGACGAGCAGAGGCAGATGCTGTTTGCTCTGCTTTGTGGAGACACTCTGTTTTATCGGCTGGTTATAAGTGAAGTTAAAAAGGAGGATGTGCAAAGGAGGAGCAATGGCAGTTATGGAGGAGGAGGAAGAGGAGGAGAATGGCAATTGAGACAATACAGAGAAGAAGGAGGAAGAACGAAAGGATCGTTTGATTTGCAGATTTCACAATCGACTTCCGAAAGGAAAGAAGTGCTCAACAAGTCTGAAATTTCTACAAATGATTCAGAAAGTGTGCAAACTGTGCTGATCCCCCATCATTTCCTGCTGAAGAACTGGTCACAGCATCTATGCGATTATGCTACTCTTTCACTTGCATGGTCAGGGGAACGCAATCCTTTCAATGCATCGTCGATTCATTCATTAGACAGTGGAAACGACAAACACACACAAAAACAGCTTGCTTTGGATGCGAAGCCGTATCCGCTGCTTTCTGATAATGCTACATTCTATCGAATAGAGACAGCTAATTCTGGTTCTGATGCTCAAACAAATGCACTTCAAATGCTCTATGCAAAGAATGATCCATCATTTTCTTATTCATCATATTCTTCTTCTTCTTCAATGCAATCTTCCCCTTTCTCTTTCTCTTCTTCTTCCTCCACTCCTTTCACTTCAACATCCCATCAGCCATTCCACAGCAAAGAAGACGATACAATCGAAACAGCCTTCAGCAACTTCACAAATTTGGATGATGTTTTCCACAATTTGGAGCTGTCTATTGAACAAATCAGAAGGCAGAACCAACTTGATGCTCATTCGCTGCATATCATTCACGACCTGAAATGGAAGCCCAAAGCAGAAGACGAGCACAAAGCTTGCCTCATTTCATCACTCGTTCCTTTGTCTGATTCGGACTCTGATTCAATTTCATCATCATCATCATCATTAACATCATCATCTTCTTCTCACTCTCTTCATCAACCCAACAATTCTAAACAAGCAAACATCAATCTCACAACCCCAGATTCCCTCCAACCTTCACTCCATTCCTGTGAAGTGTCTGTTCTCTCTTACGTGCCTCAAAAGAATCAGCCGTCTTATCGCTGCCCGAAATGCGCTGCTCGTCACAAGCAATGCCGCTGCATCTACACAACACCCGTTGGCTACCTCCTCTTCAAAGGCATTTCACAAAGAATGCCTCTTCAGTCAGACACGAAGGAATTAAAGGGGAAAGAGAGAGATAAAGATAAAGACAAAGATAAAGACAAACACAGATTTTCACCAGAATCTCCTTCACACAGAAGAAACAAGCACACAAGAGATGTCAATGATCGCTTGTCTCAGTCACCTCCAAGCGTCCGAATGGGCTCAAGCTTCCCACGCCGCTCTTCTCTTTCTCCGCAGCCTGTTTCACCAGCATCCCCTGGCTCTCGGAGAAATACAAGAACACATTCGCATCTCTCCTCTGATCGCTCGGGCTCACTGTCACTGCACGGAATGCGTGTTAATTCTCCGGCTATCAGAGCAGCTTCTATTTCTCCGAATTCACCAAGTTCTCTTGCATCTCCATCGAATTCAAGTGATAAACACGAGATGTCGAAGACTAATGATGGATTGACGTACAGAAAAGCACTATTTTTGAAGAGATCTTCTTTTCCTTTGGTTTATGCGCCTTTCTCAAAGAGACAGGTTTCAAAGATATACTCACTGAACAGCTCAAGCCAGATGCTATCTTTTCTTTTCTCGAATCACCCAATGCAATCTCATTCATTTCAATTATCTTGCTTCAAAAGGGATAAAACGGAAAAAGCAGATAAAAATGATAAAGAAGATGCAACAGCATCTAACCTGTCCAGTGAATCACAAAACCATACATTAGTATTATTCAACGAAGCACCAGATGCTGCAAAGATGGCAATTTCGATGCTTTCAAACACAGCTCCTCCGACTCTTCTCTTTACAGCCAGCTTGATTGCACTCACAGAACTTGTCTCTGCTTTCTCCACCAGCGTCGTTCGCTTCATTGTTTCCCTGTCGAACTCTCAAACACCTTCAGAAGCAGACATTGCGACATTCAACAGATCGCTGAAACCTTCACATTCCAGAAAGAAGTCGCAAAAGATGGACATTTTCATGTCTCCATCACCTCCTCTGAGGGATTTTACAACCACAAGCAGACCAGCATCCCCCTTTTCTCTTTCACGAAGACATTCAATTAAGCAAGCAGATGAAGTGGCATTGGGACAGTCTCAAGCATTTGCACAAGCCCAGCATGCACCAAAACACTCTTCTTCTGCTTCTGCACTGCCTACCTTTGAACCCTCCTGTTTCACATCATCATCATCATCATCAACCTCTCCTTCTTCTTCATCTTCCTCTTCTGAGATGTTTGTATCCTCACCATCTTCCATGAAGCCCACCTCCTTTGAGCCCATCAGCACGCCCCAAAGGCCTCTTTCTATGCGAGCCATGCCCGAGCAGTTGGACTTGATACGCTCTCCAGTGAATCCTCAGGCTGGCTATGGAAAGACACAAGGAGAGGCAGCAACAGCACTGTCTGTGTTAAACTCTGATGTGAGCGAGGGGGCAGATGCACTTTCATTCAACCCACTCAGCTCCTCGTCGCTTCAGAACCAGATGGCTCAATCATCGTCTGCTGGCACAAGTCAGCAGGAAGTGTCGTTTCTGGCTGACTCAGATTCAGCAACGCAGTTTGATAGATCATCAACTTTGACTTGTGGAAATTCAGTTTCAAACACAAGTTCAAATATAAGTTCAATTTCAAACACAACAGAAACATCAAGTCAACCTCCATCTTCCACAGTGAAGACTCAGTCCACCTTGGAAACAGCAAAGATCCTCCAACTTTCGTGGCTAAAGATGGACTTTGCAGTGCAGATGCATCCCAATTACCTGTCGCTGAGCAAGTCGCAGTGGATGTTTGACGAGAAACAGCAAGTGGTGAAGACACACCGCAGACATCGCAACAATGTTGGGCCTCCGATTTCGCAGACTGTAAATGTGACAGACGAGAACACATTGATGGGCACACTGTTTATGATCAACAACAAAAACCCTGCTGACTCTGATTACGACTCCAGCGAAGATGATTCCAACTGCTCCAGCAGTGAAGATGCAGAAGAAGGGAAAGCAGCTACCAGTGAGGATGATCAGAACTCATCATCCACGCATTCTCCTTCACTCTCCATGCCTTCTTTCTCTTCTCCCTCGCCTGTTCCTGCTGCTGTTCCTGGATCATCTTCTTCTCCTTTCCCCCAGTCTCCACAGTTCCGTCCATTCACTCAGCAAATTGAGAACCCTGTTCAGTTTTGCTCTTTCTCACCATCAACAAAACCTTCCCATGCTCCTCTGACACACCCGCGCAGAAGGCCGAAGAAGCCGTCGTTTCCCACTCAGCACTATCCGCTCATTACACAATCACCTCCTCCTCAAATGAGCAACCAGTCTTTCCCATCTTCTCCCACAATAGCTCCATCATCAGGGCGAAGAAGATTGCACTCAAAGAAGCTGAGGAGACAGGCACACCAGATCATCGAGGATGACAGCGAAGACATTACAGAACTGAGTGAGAAGAAGCAGATAGACAAGATCTACTCGAAAGTGAGTCTGCTGATGAACTCAGAGGCTGAGCTCAAGAGAATACGGGGACTGTCTGAGTGTTGTGATGGACTGACTACATTCAGGAAGACACTATCTTCACTGCCACCACTCGTCAACCCGAACGGCATTCAACTGGATGCATTGATTCAGTCGCTCACAAAAACAGAGGGTGAATGGGACAGAGGAATCAAGCAGCTATCTGCAGTGCAGGCGCTGGAGAACCAGAGAGCGAAGGAGAAAGAGAAAGGGAAGGACAAATCAGGGTCGGCGTCTTTGATCAATCCGACTGATGATCCAGAAGCACTGGTGCCTCTGAGACAGGAGAGATTGGACTGCATTTTGTTTGTGAGGCAGCTGTTTAGATTGGCTCATACAGTCGATTTGGAGAAACTGTTTAAGAACAGGAGCTTCCAGGCACACATGCGGAAGAATATGAAATTGAGGCAGATAACAATATCGATTGCGCTGGGGCAGATGGATGAGATGGAGTATCGCTTCAGAACATTCAAGAAGATGAAGTATGAAGCACAGCACACACAACAGTTGATGCAGCAGCAAATGGAACAGGAACAATTGCAAAAGCAACAACAGCAACAACAAAATCAGAATCAGGAGCAGGAGCATAACGAAGAAGGAGGAACAGGAGAAGTTAGTGAGAACGGAGCAGATAAACTGAATGCAAGTGAAAATACAACAAGCGTTGAGAATGATGATTCAACTCAAACACAAAGCGAAAAGCAGACATCAACAAATACTACAATGACAATTTCATCCACACCATCTACAAGTACTCTATCTGCTTTAGAACCAAATAATATGTCTCTGAGCTATACCTATTCATTCTCCAATATGTCATCACCAATGTCATCAACATTATCATCATCACTATCATCAGCATCTATATCGACAACTCCACTTCCTCAACAGCCTTCTCTTCCAAAGGCCTCGCGCATTGTCTCTCTGGCAATTGGTTTGTATCCCTCCCTTCGCGCCTCCCATGATGTGCTGACGAAAGCTTATCTGCCGACCAGCTCCGCCCCGCCTGGCTTTGTGCAGCAAGTGCGTGGTGCGTCTCTGAGAGACTACAGAAACAGCTTTGCACTCGCCACATACACTCAGCTGCCGAACCATCTGCAAGCTGCCAGCCCGATTCCGGTGGCATACCAATACGGCTCTACTGCATCGACAGCAGCAGCAATTGGGACAAGCGCCCAGGGCATGCAGCCACAACCTCTGCAGAAATCTTTGAATCCGCCTCGTGCTGTCACAGGATCACCGATTCTGTCATTCAATTCTTCCACTCTTGGCGACGATAGCAGGGCACCTCTCCCAATGCCCATTCAACAGCCCATCTCCATCCACAGACAAAGCATGGATCTGAGCAAAGAAAGTGGAGAAGGAGGCAACAATGCAGAGTTTACAGAGGATGCAAGCGAACAGGAAAGCTGGGCGGGTCAAACAGGAAGCTTTTGCACTCCAGTGTCGATTGGATCTCGTGGCCTGAGTGGGATGAGTGGAGTCAGTGGAGTCAGTGGAATGAGCGGGATATACAATGATAAGGACATGACCTGTGGAACTGGGCTGTCTGTGAGAAGGAATTCAATGTATCCAGAGGATGCAGCGATGATTTCCGAGGGAATGTCAAATGGCTCGAACCAATTCAGAAGGCCAGGTGCTCAACAACCTGACGGATCAAACGGAATTGCATCGAGTATTTTCAACGCAATCACAGATTCTTCTGTTGGCTTGCCAAATGATTCAATGAATCCATCATCGGTCTCATCGATTGCGCTGTCTGCTAACTCAGGAATATACAAGACACCCAGCTTTTTGGATACCTCCACTGCATCCTCATATGCGGAGCATCATTTCCCTCGTCCTGTTCCTCTGAACAGCTCAACCAGGCAGCAGCAACAGCAGCTGGTCCAACAGCCGCAAATGCAATTTTCTCAGCAAGGGCAGATAAAGTCACTTTCTTCGAGATCATATTCTGTCTCATTCATGCAATCTGCACAGGCTGATCAGAATGTCACGATGGATGTGCACCCATCATCTGTCCACACACTCACATCAGCACACTCCTCTTCTTCTCCTCTTTCGCCTGCTTCTCCTTTCTCTCCGCTTTCCCCGCTTTCTCCAACATCCCCACAGCACTCACAGCACTCACATCACTTGCACCACACACCCACCACTTCCAACTCCTCTAACAAAGAACAGTTTTCTTCTCCTTCTCGTTCCTCTCGCGCTCTCCCCAGTCTTTTCTCTGATTCCAACAACGCCTCGCTTTACTCTGAACAGCTGCCCATCAGTTCTTCCTCTGCCTCTTATGCCCCAATGCCATCAATTGTGTCAACAGTCGACAATGTGGCGCTGCTCCACCGGCGCAGCATGGACGATCCGAATGTGTCTCCGCTGCTGTCTGACCAAGCAGGTGACAGCACACCTGACTCATTCTATCAGAGCCAGTCCTCGCAGCTGTCTTCAGAACACAGCAACAAGCTGAACTCTTTGCAAATGCCATTCCCTGGCCATTCGCCTTCACCTTCTCCAGAGTTAACGCTGGACAAAGCATACTCCATTTCGCTGTCTGAAGGAGAACGCACAATGTCCTCATTCTCTTCCTACTTCGCACTCACTGAGCAGCAAAGCAGACACACACAGCCGGCTTTCCTTCTTTCACATGCAGAGCATCGCAATCTGACAAGGCATTTTGCCGAGCAGCTGCAGTCAATTCCACTCAGTTTTGGAGCACATTCAGCTTTCTGCTCGTTCGATTTTGGTGTGTTGGGCGTTATTTTAGGGGAGGAGGCAGAAGAAGCAGAAGAGGAAGGAGACAAAGAGAAAGAGATCTATATGAGCGAAGGAGCAGACAGAAGAAGGAAGCAGGTGAAGCGGATGAAGATGGAAGTGACAGGGAAAACATACTCCACATACCACAAACAGAAAGGAAGCGACATTCAACCAGTGAATGGGCAAAGCGATTCCTCTGAGCGGAAGATGAAGCGAGCCAAAACCGCGTTCCTGTCTTCATCACAGCAGCCACTCAGCTCTGTGGACTTCCTCGGCTGCCCCGTCTGCTTCCGCTCATTCATCAGGGCGCATGTTTTATCGATGGTTGAGATTGGGAAAGCATTCAGCAGGAGTGTTTCTCTGATTAAACAGCACTCGTTTTTCATTTTTAGTGTCTGCAGGCAGAAGGAGAATAAAGATGCAACTGGGTTTAGAACAGATAGGCAGAGAGGGAGTGAGGAGAGGAATGGGGTGAATGGAATCAGCTATAGGAAGATGGGGCTTGTGGAATATAATGCCAATCTTGCAAGTCAGAATGGAGAAGCGACAATTAGCACTTCAAATAACTTTAAATCGCAAAGTTACACATCATTTGAAACATTGCTGCAAAAGATAAGTGTTGGCCCCAGTCAGATACAGAATGCTACTCCGCTCACACATGAAGAGCAATCTCTTTGGCATTCATTCTATTTACTTCATGTGTCAAATGGAGTTACAAGCAACAAAACTCCGATTTTTTGTGATTCTTCTTCGAGTGAATCAAAAACAGTCAATAATCGATTGCCACTATCACACCAGGAGCAAACTCCAGTCTGCACAGCAATAAATCTGTCTTCTCTTTACAATCTGTGCACTTTTTCGCAAATGCAGAAGAAGAATCAGCTGTTTAAACCATCCATTCTTCAAACTGCACCATCACAGCTTCACACTCAGTTTCAGAATCATTCTCAGATACAACCTCAACTACAACCTCAATCTCAACCTCAATCTCTCACTCGGTTCAGAGTCCATTGCCTTCCATCGTTCCACTCAAGACGACTTCTGCCTGTTCTCATTCCGTCTGTCCCTCTCCCGTTTCCTCAATCGCTTGAACATCCAACGTCTTTGAGTGTGATGAAGATGTTGTTTTGTGACAGCCAATCTCCAATTGTCATATTTCCACTCACAGCAATCAAGTCAGTGAAGGTTGTTTCTGATGCACAAGTGATGAATTCTCAAGTGTCTGATCATCCAATGCCTCTTTCATCTTCTCTTCCTGGCACTTCTTCCTTGTCTCATTCTTCTCGTCTTCCTTTTGCTCGCATCGAGAACAATGAAACTAATCACAGTGATGTTGGCTCGCTTTCTTCTTCCTTCTTCGACAGCTCCTTCCGCACCGATCATATTGCCCTGATGCTTCCCAATTGTAATTCACAGTTCAAAGAAAGAATTCAGAATGAACAACTTTCAACTCTTGCTCTGCCTACACTTGCATCAGATTCTGAAGCAGCATCTGCTTCTATGCCTTCTTCTTCTTCTGCTTCTTTGTCTTCTTCTTCTCCTCCTCAATCGAAAAAGCGTTCAGTTCTTGAACCAATTTCGAAGCATATTTTCCCATCGAACATTCCCAAAGAAATCGCACAAATTCTTCAGAAGCTGTCTAAAGATGATGAAACATATGTGAATGCATTCAATCCACGACGAAACAGTTCTGATGTAAAGATGGGATTAGCTCATAATACTGCCTCTATTTCTGTTTCTTCTTCTTCTTCTTCTTCTTCTTCTTCTTCTTCTTCTTCTTCTTCTTCTTCTTCTTCTTCTTCTTCTTCTTCTTCTTCTTCTTCTCAATCGCCTTTTCACTCTCCTGCTTCTTCTCCCTCTGCTTCTCCTCTGTCTTCTCCTTCTCCTTTTCTTTCTCCTTCCTTTTCTCCTTCTCCTTCTCCTTCTTCCTCATTCGACTCATCTTCCACAGCTCCTTTGCTCCTTCCTTCTCCTTTCAATCTGCCGCAACCAAATTCAAAGGAAATCGAAGTTCCTCTTTTTAAAGGTGTCCAATGGGATACTCTTGCCCATCTCATTCAAACTTTCTTTTCTTCCTTCAGAGAAACAAGAATGAAGAAGTCAAACGCTTTATCACTCGAACTGCTTCTTCGCCCAGAAAATAACAGAGCTAATCAAAATCCTTCGGTTCTTTCTCCTTTTCCTTCTTCTTCTGATATGCCAACTTCTTCTTCTTCATATCTGGAAGAAGAGAAACATAATATTTCCTCTTCTTTTGCTGCAGTTAAGAGCCATCCTTTGAGCTTCTTGCTGCCTTTTTCGTTTGTCAATCAGCTGTCTGTAAATGCCAATGCTGAAAAGAATTCCTTACAGCATTTTTCTGTTTCGGGTGTTAGTAATAGTAATAATAATGATATTTCTTCTTCTTTTGCTTCTTCTTCTTCTTCTCTTTCATCATCCTCCATTTCTTCTTCTCCTTCTCCTTCTTCTTCTTCCTCTACCTCTTCATATTCTTTATCTTTTGCTTTCCATTCCTTTGTCCCACTTCGAAGTTTTATTGCTTACATTTCTGCATTTTCTGTGCTTGTACAGAATGAGCTAATGAACAGACAAAAAGAACATCTGAATTCATCTGGCAGTTCAAAGCAATCAGCTTCGACTGCCTCTATTCGATCTCTTTCTGGTGAACATGGCTCATCTTCTTATTCTTCTGCACCTTCTTCTTTATCATCATCATCATCATCATCATCATCATCATCATCTTCTTCTTCTTCTTCTTCCTCTTCCTCTTCTTCCTCTTCTTCTACTTCCTCTTCTTCTTCTTCTATTTCTTCTTTTTATCCTTCATTATTCTTCTCGTTCCTTCACAATATTCCATCAAACACACAAGAACACATCACAACAAACACGAATCAATTGATTTCCAACCAGAACTTTCACATTCAGCTGCTCAATCCATTCGAATGGCTTGTTCTCTTCTTTGAACAGCAGAATCGCAGACTCACTTCTGAATTTTTATTCAAAATACACTCAATTTCATTGTATCGTCCTTCAACCTCATTCTATTTGATGAGAAAAACAAACAAAAATAAATCGAAGAAGAAGGTTAACAAGAAGCAGATGACGTCACATGAGATGCAGAATATGCCTTCTTTGCTTTCTTCTTCTTCTTCTTCCTCTTCTTCTTTCCGTTCCTCTTCATCTTCATCTTTATCTCGTAGAAATGAGCCATATAAGCAATTTGCTACTTCCTCTTACACAGACCCCTCGCTTCTCTCTCTCCGTTCTTCTTCTTCTTCTTCTTCTTCTTCTTCTTCCTTTTATCAGCAACAAATGTTATTATCTTCTAGATTCTCAAGCTCATTGCTTGGAAATACAAATACTTCATCATTGTCTTCTTCTTCTTCTTCTTCTATTTATCCTTCTCATTCTTCTTCACATTTGATTTCTTCTTCTCATTCAATTTCTAATTCTCATCCAAATTCTGCTTATTTGAGCCCTTCTTCAGATGGATTGGACTATCTCTTGAATAAATGCGAGGTGACTTTCGTGTTCTCTTCTTGCCGGCAAGCAGACCTATTTGCCAATCTCATTGAAGCAACAAACTTCGTTTATTAAACACTCTTATAAAACTTTATTTAATTATATTTATAATAAAAATAATTTTTTTTGATAGTTTTTAATTTTCTGAAATGATTATTTCACTTTTTTTTTTCCTGTGTAAAAATTTTGTTAGATTAGTTTATTAAAAAATTTGAAATTTTTATTGTTTAATGGAATATTGAGTTTATTTTTGGCTTATGAGCAATGAGTCTGTATTGAAATGAGAAAGTTTATATGAATTTTCGATTTTTTTGAGTAGAAATGTTTTTATTCACTTAACATTTTTAACAATTATAAATCCATTGATTATGGTTTGATCACCATTTTCATTCTTACGTCAGGTTATAAAGCTTAATTGTTGAATTCATTTCAGCATACAATAATAACATAAAAATTAGTAGCAATAACGTTAAGATCAGAGTTTTTTATTGCTTATGGCGTCGTTGCACTTTCGTTCAAAACTTTTTGTGCTGAGTCCTGATGGAAAATGGATTGATCAAGGAACAGGTTGGACGGATGTGGAAAACGAAAGCATTATTATGGATATGGAAAAAATTGAGCCTGATGGCAGTCAAAAACAATTTGTGTCTTTTATTTCTCAAAAACCTGATGATTACCTAAAAGAAGGAGGTATTTTAATGCCATTCTTGTTTTTGTTTAAAATAGTCAATGTTTGATACTATTTGTGAAAATTTAGATACTCTTATTGTTTGGACGGATTTGCTTTCTGGAAATGAATTTGCTATAAGTTTTTTGGTTAAATCAAACAGAGAAACTCTTTGGTTTGCAAAGCTGAATCATTTTTGTTATTAACACTTTTGTTAGGACTATTATTCGAGATATTCAACAAAAAAGAACTACATTTCTTCCTCCAATATCTCATGAAGGGCTTCTTCTCCTTCCAGGTGTTTTACGTCGTTATTCCCTTTCTCCAATTTTAAGAGCAGAATTCACCCAGCACATGCTACGTGATGTATGTCCTTTATGAGCATTTTTTTGTATCGTTTGAGTTTATTCTTTAAAAAATTTCTCAACAATTGCAGAATTATCTTATCAGATTTTTAAAATTCCATTCTTCTGTAACAGTTCCCGAAGACATAATATCCATGGTCACAAAAAATCTGAAAGAGTGCATTGATGACAACAAGACGGACAGCCGACGTATCCATATGGACGATATTCCCACTGATTCATTTCCTCCACTCCCTTATCTGATCACCTCTGAAGCTGAATGGCTGAAAATAACACACCCATCTCCATTGCCTTCTTCGGCTTTTTCTTCTCCATTCCCTTCACTCCCTTCTCTCTCTGCAAGCTCTTCTGCTTCAGAACTTTCTCCTTCCACGTCGGCTTCCTTGTCATCTACTTCTCCATCCAACTTGTCTTCAACTTCATCTTCTGAATCTCATTTCCCTTCTTCGTCCTCTTCTTCTTCAATGTCTTCTGTAACAAACTTTGCCCCTTACCCCGGCTCCTCAGCTTCTTCCTCTGCCTCCTCTTCTCCTGTCGCTGCACCCCCTCCCCCTCTTCCTCTTCCCCCTCCTCCTTCAAAAGTTCTCAACCGCTTCCCTGTTTCCCCCTTTGCCTCGTTCCATCCCGCTGAGCTACTGTTCATCGTAGTCCGGACGCTTCTCATCTTCTCTGCGCAGTCTCCTCTTCTGTTTTATGCCTTTGTCTCGTCGCCGGCGGTGCTGTGGATGGCGATTGGGTGTGTGGAGTGCGACACCACCACAAAGAAGAGGAGAAGACTTAGACAGTGGCTGAGAAAGAACGCAAAATGGAAATTCGTATGAGAGGAATCTTTAAATATTCTTTTTTAAAAAAATTTTCTAGAATTTGTTATTTATGCATTTTGTTTGCTTTTCTAAAAGTCTTTTTGTGATTTTTATTTTTTTCTATTTTTTTTTTCTAAATGTAAAATAAATTTATTTTCTCACTATAATTCTAATTCCCCCTTTGCTTTCACCATTTTGTTTTTTTTCATATTTAGCCATTGGAATTCTTCGGCCAGAACTTAAGAGCACATCTGTCACTTGAATGCTTCATCGACACGACAGCCAATAGTCCTCTGTTTGACAATGATCAGCCACAAAGTTCTTCTCTAATTCAGTCGTCATCTCTTCAAATTCCATTGAACTCTCAACAAACTTCTTGTTTGGCTTTACCCTCCGGAGAAATAATAACTCACGAACAATCACAGTATTCATCATCATCATCTTCTTCTTCTTCATCTTCAACACCCTCCTCTTCTCAAACAGCTTTGTCTGTTTCATCGCCCAACAATTCCCCATCTTCTCTCAATTTTGTCCAAGCCGAGCTGAAAATCTGCTTCCAGCGCATTCACACGCTCTATCTGCTGTCCTTTCTGAGGGACGTGGCGCTTGTTAGAGACATAGACGAGAGTCTGTTTGTGCAGATCAATGAAGAAATGAGGAGGACAAGTGAAGCTGTGCTGTCGGATATGCTGTGTGAGAGGAGATGGGATGTTGGGGAGAAGATGGAGGGTGAGGGGGAAGGGAAGAGTTTGGAAGGAAGTGGAAGAGAAGGAAGAGAAGGAGGAGGAGTTGAGAGCGAGAGGAAGAGGATGATGAAGGAGAGTCAGCATATGGAGATTGATTATGTTGTTCCTTTTTCCATGCAACATGCGCACAGAGAAGAAAGATCACATTTCATTCCATCCAGTTCAAAAGAAATGAAGACAGAAAGAATGAGCATTGTAGCTAAGCTTATCAAAACTCTGACACTTGCTTTCAAGAATAAGAATCAAAAATCCACATTTTTAGCATCAAATACAAAAAATACGCAATTTTCAGAGGGAAAAAACAGGATTTTAACGCAATCACCGACAAAAGCTCTCATTCCACACATTGAAGAAAGCACAGTTGCTTCAAATGCAGATCAAAATCTACCAACTTTATTTGCAACTGGCTCAGCAAGTCAATCAGAATTGCTTAATAATTCAAATGTTTCGTTGATTTCATCTTCTTCTTCCCCTTCCCCTTCTTCTTCTTCTTCTTCTTCCTCTTCCACTTCTTCCTCTTCATTATCAACCCCTTCATTCCCTTCCATCCCACAACTTATGCAATTCCTCTATGAAATCCTCCAACTTGCCCGCTCTTGTGCCTCTCCTCCTCCTGTCTCTGCCACCTCTGCCAATCCAGCTGCTGAATCATTCACTCATCCTTCTTCTCCTTCTTTGGGATCAGAAAGCGGAGGAGGAGGAGGAGGAGGAAGTGGCAGTGGAAATGGTAGTAGCAATAGTAATAGTACTGTTCAATCACAGCTTTTAGAGTCACTTTTGGCGGAGACAGAGAAAGGGGGGATAATGGAGATGTTATCGCTTGCATTGTATGGATGGAGGAAAGATGGAGAAGAGGAGATGCTGGTGGAGATGGAGAAGGGAGAAGAAGACGAAGAAGAAGACGAAGACGAAGAAGAAGAGAAAGAAGAAAGCGAAGGAAAAGGAAAAGGAGATGTTGATAATGACAATGATGATAACAGAAAAGGGAGTAAGACAGGGAAGATGGATGTGGAAGAAGAGAAAAACGAAAAAGAAGGAATGGATGATATGAATGGTGGAGAAGGAGAAGTAGAAGGAAGAGAAGGAAACAAAGAAAAGAATCATGATGGAAGAATGGAAGTGGATGAACCAGAATCTGAAGCAGTAAAATTAGATAGTGCTGATAGTTCAGCAAGTATAGCAGATGTGATGAAAGCATCACAAGAAATCAGTTTGCTTCAAATGAAGGAAAATGAAAAGGAGAAAGAAAAGGAGAAAGAGAAAGACAATGCAAAACAGAAAGAAGAAAAAGAAAAAGAAAAAGAAGAATACAAAAATAAACAAAAAATTGACAAAAGAATCCAAAAAGCCCAGTTGAATGGAAGGAGTGTGCGATTGGTGGCGATTGACATTCTGATGTCGCTGTTGGCCTTCAACTCCGCACGCTTCACTCAAAAGCTCCTTTCTTTTGCTCCTTCTTTCCTGCACTCCCACAGCTCTTCCTCTCATTCCCACCAACAGACACAGAATTGTAATTACAATAGTAATAGTAATAACAGCGGAGAAAGAGAAAGAGAAAGAGAGAGAAATTGCAATCAGTCGAATTCGATTGTCAGTGCTTCATCTGGTTATAATATCCCTCCTTTTTCGTCATCGTCTTCTTCTTCCTCTTCTTCCTCTTCTTCTCCTTCCTTCCTCTCCAAACAATCCACTCATCATTCTTCCTCCTTCTCCTCTTCTTCTTCTCACTCACCTGATCCCCACCTCCTCTACCAGCTGTCCCATCCTCGTCTCTTGCACTCTTTAATCTTCTCATACATTCTCGACCCTTCCCCCGCTGTAACCCAGCAAATCTTTGACACTTTCTTCATCATCATCTGCTCACCCACGTCTGCTGTGTACAGAGCATTCCAGGCAGAATCAGCATCTTTGCTGTCCCGTCAGAAGGAGTGTGAGAAAGAAAGAGAGAAAGAGCACAAACAAAGAATGAAGCAGAAGCAGAAGGAGGAGAAGGAGAAGGAGATGATGCTGAGGGAGGCTGATAGGAGGATGCTGCATGATGAATTTGGACGTTCTTCGACTTCTAATTTACAAGCTGTGTCTTCATTGGCCTCACCATCATCATCATCATCTTCTTCTTCTTCTTCCACTTCTTCTTCGTCTTCCTCTATGTTTTCTCAATATTCTCCTTATTCGCCTTTCTCTCAGTACTCTTCTTCTTCTTCTTCTTCCTTTTCTTCATTTTCCACTTCCCCTTCCTCTTCTTCCTCTTCCTCCTCTTCTTACTCTTCCTCTTTTCCTTCTCCATTGGATGGCCCTTCAGCTGCTCACAATCCCTTCTTCTCTTCTTCTCTCTTCTTCCATTTGTGCACTGTGATTTTTGCTCCTCTTCTTTCTCTGCCTGATGCTGCTCATATTCCTATTGTTCTTCCTTCTTCTCTGGGAAAAAATGGAAAAGAAGGAGAAGAGGAGAAAGAAAAGAGGAAAGAAAATGGAAAAAAGAATACAAAATTCAGCAAAAGAATAATAAAAAAGTCTGATTTGCATAACAAAAATACATCTTCAGATAAAGAAAACAGCAATATTTCCGTTCGAAGAGAGCGAAAAATCGTTTTGGAGCAGCATGGGAAGAGAAGGATTGTGAGTGAGTCGCCATCTGGAATGGAAGTGCAGAAAGAAGAAGAAGAAGAAGAAGGAAAAGAAAAAAGGAAGAAAGAAGAAGAAGAAGAAAATTCAATGAAGGAGAAAGAGAACAATGAAGATGATAACAAAGGTGATGGTAAAGATAAAGATAAAGATAAAGATAACAATGATCATAATTGCAATGGAGATGACAATAGAGAAGACAACAAGAGTGATAAACTTGATTCTCCTCTTCCTCATCCTCTCACAATGACAAAAGAAATAGCAAGAGATAAAAAAGCATTTGCTTCATTTTTGCAGTCTTCAATCAGAAAACCAAAATTTTCTGCTAATCAAACAGAGAATAAAAAGCAAACAATGAAATTGGATTCATCTGAAGGTGTTGATAATTCGCTATCAAATAAAAGTTTTAGTCAAAACTCAGTTTCAAATGCAATTTCGAATTTAATTTCAACTTCTTCTTCTTCTTCATCTTTGACCAATTCTTCAGCTTTAACATCAAATTCAACCGAATTAAATTCTAATCCAACAGAAACACACAATAATAGCAATAAGGAAACAAGTACGAATTCATCTCAGAATGAATTCAATCAGAATGATAATGACAGCATTAAAACAGACTTTGCACTCACTGCAGTCTCACAGCTTATATCATCTTATTCACATGCTGATACACATTTGCTTCGTCGTTCTTCTTCTTCTTCTAACAATTCTTCATCTTCTTCCTCATCTTCTTCTTCCTTTTCTTCTTCCCATTCCAGTTCTGGAAAACTTAACATTGCAACTCCTTCTCGATCTTCTACTCCTTCCTCTTCTTCTTCCTCTTCTTCTTCTTCTTCTTCTTCTTCTTCTTCCTCTTCTTCCTCCTCTTCTTCTTCATTAAACAATATGCCATTCAACATCTTATCCTGTCCTGACTGTATTTGTCTTCTGCGCAATCAATTTGGTTATTCACCATCATATTTATCATCATCCTTTTCTTCTTCTTCTTCTTCTTCTTCTTCTTCTTCCTCCTCCTCTTCCTCTTCTTCTTCTTCTCAATCTCCAAAGTCTTTTAGACGTCATATCCGCTCAGCAAGCATCTCAAACGATCCAATTGCTAATCTGCTTTTCAGTGTTGTAAGTTCATCATCATCATCTTCTTCTTCATCTTCCTCCTCCTCCTCCTCTTCTTCATCTTCATCTACACCTTCCCTTCCTTCTTCAACTTCTTCATCGTCTTCCTCCTCATCATCTTCTAATTCATTTGTCTCTCATCCTCATTCTCACTCTCAAACACAATCAAGCCCCAATATATCTATAACTCGTCAATCTTCCTTTTCTTCATCATCTTCTTCCTCTTCTCCCTCCTTTTCGTCCTTTTCGTCCTCTTCCTCCTCTTTACCTTCCTCTCCTTCCTCTCCTTCCTCCTCCTCCTTTTCTTCTCCATCCATCCCCAATCCTTCTGTCACCTTTGTCTCTCTCATTGAGCTTGCCTGCCATCTGATGTCGATGCATTCATTCCTGTTTCTCTGCTTCATGTCTCGCACTCGCCTTCTCCGCCGCATTCTCTCTTTGTTTATCTACAGCGGCATTATAACTGCTGATCATTCGTTTTTGGATGTGGGGAATGAAGAAGATGATGATGGAGATGATAGTAAAGAAGATGGTAAAGAAGATGGGGAAGAAGAGGAGATGAAGAAGGAGAGGAATTTAAATGTACGTGTTTCTTCTGCTTCCTCTTCTATTATTTTGCCATTGTCATCTTCTTCGTCGTCGTCTTCTCCTTCTTATCCATTTCCTTCCTCTTCACAACAACTGGAAGCACCAATCCTCTTGCCACATAACCATCTTTCTCCCAGACATCACTCGAAAGAACACTCCAGCAGCAGAAATAGCAGAAGAAATAGCAAAGGAAGCAAAGGAAGAGAAAGAAGAGAAAGAAGAGAAAGAAGTCGTTATGAAAGACATCGTCATTATCACCACCATCATTCCTCTTTCTCTTCATCTTTTGATCAAACGTCTTCCATTGGTGGGAAAGAACTGAACACAAACGCAGATTCATTATCATTGGCATATTCTAATTCAGATACAAATACAAAAAATGATAAGAACATTAACAGCAACAAAGATAACAACAATAATAATCCCCATATTCCTTCATACCCCTTTATCATCCCCCATCCTGACCTCATCCCTTGCCTTGTTCCGTTGCTCCGTCTCTTCCGAGTGATGATTGCAAAGGGAAACATCGAAGAGCGTTTTCAGAGGAACAATTTGTCACAAAGTTACACTCCAAACTTGCTGTCCAGCTCAAAAAGAAGAGAAATTGCAATCGAAGGAGCAGTGTTTGATGAGGCAGCAGAGTGGGTGAATGACAAAGAAGAGGATGCGAAGAGGCAGAGGGAGAAGGAGAAGAAGGAAAGAGAAGAAAGAGAAAGAGAAAAGGAGAGAGAAAGGGAAGAGGAGGAGAGGAAGAAGAAAGAAGCAGAGGAGAAGATGAGGAAAGAAATGGCAGAGAGAAACAAAATGAGTCAATCTTCCATTTTCACCATTCATTCGCCTTCAAAATCGCTTCTCAGCTCAAGTGCAACAATGTCCCCTTCATTTTCCTCAGCTTCTGACCATCCTGTGTCTATTTATAACACATCTTCGTCATCCTCTTCAATTTCTTCATCCTCTTCCTCTTCTTCCTCTTCTTCTTCCTCCCCTGCTTCTTCCTCTGACACTGCCACATCCTCTCTTGCCTCTTTCTCCAGCATCACCAACTCCCCCAGCCATTCAAACTTGGCAGACGATTCTATTGTGAAACTGGCAGAAACCTTATCTTCTTCTCTCCCTGTTTCCCACCCTTCCTTCACCCCTTCCTTCAATCCTCTTGTTCCCCTCCTTATTTCCCTTGTCTCTCTGTGTCACAGAGACACACTTATTTGTTCTGCTTTGTTGTTGACTTTGGCTTCGTTTTCTGCTCAATCGAATGGAAGTCGTGTGCAGACGAGGATGCTGAAGTGGATGGTGATTCCTTTGGTGCTGGCAGAGAGGAAGAGGAGGATGGGGGTGCTGGAGAAGGAGATGAGGGAGAAGGAAGAGAAGGAAAGGGAGGAGAGAGAAAGAGAAAGAGAAAGAGAAAGAGAAAGAGAAAGAGAAAGAGAAAAGGAGGAGAAGGAGAAGGAAAGGGAATTGGAATTAGAGATGGAAAGAGAGAAAGGAAAAGAAAGTTTATTGATGATGGATGGAGAAAACGAAACAATCACCAACGACAATGAAAATGAAAATGAAAATGACAATGACAATGAAAATAACAAAATTTCAATCAAAGACTCAAAAACACCAATCTTAGACCTCCACAGTGGAGGATATGAGATGACGAATGATGACATTTACCCTCCCAACCTGTTTCTGACAGACTCAGCCAATCAACATCATCTCCATCTCCACAGCCATCATCATAATTATGCAGACTCCAATGAATTCTTCTTGGAGCCGTCGCAAAGAGCGCCCAGTTTTGGGGTGATTGAGACGGTTTCTGTGAAGCCTATGTTTGGAGGAGGAGGAGAGGGAGAAGGAAGAGGAGACGGAAGAGGAAGAGGAGAGAGTGGGAAGCAGATGATGAGGCTGAAAGAAAGAGAACTGGAGACAGCTCCTATTAAACATAGACATAGCAATAGAAATTGGAATAGAGATAAAAATGGAGAGAGAGAGAGAAAGAAAGAAATAATGAGAAATAAACATAGAAATAGTAAAAGTACAAGCAAAATGCATAGAAGCAAGCATGGAAATAAACATAGTCATAGAGAAAGAGACAAAGAAATAGAAAGAGGAAGGAAAATGGAGAAAAGCGGAGGAAATGAAGAAGATGGAGAAAAACAAGAAAAACAAGAAAGTCAAGAAAATCCAGAAAATAGAGAAAAAGAAGAAAGTATAAAGAGAAGAAGAGCAAAAAAAGAAAAACGCAACCGAAATAGAAGGCAGAAGCTGAAAAGATGGCTCATCAAAAGAAAAGCTCTGAAGTTGTCTTATTCCTCTGCACATGGAATATCTTCTTCTACTTTTTTGCCTCAAGTCTTGTCTCCTTCATCACCATCTGCCCAGACTTTTCGGTTCGGCTCTTCTTTTTCTCCTCCTCCTCTTTCTTCTTCTTTTTCTTCTCATTTGATTCCTTCTTCTTCCATTTCTTCCTCTTCCTCCTCTTCTTCTTCAACTTCTTCATTTATTTCAGATTTTTCTCATTCTAAACGCAACTTTCAGTCAAGTTCTCCTACCATTCCATTGACTTTATCTCTGCCAAAACCTCTCTACCAATCCAGAGCACAAACACAAAATGATCCCTTGATGATGAAGCAGAAATTGAAGCTTAAACTTCCATTCAAATTGAAAAGGAAGCTGAAACTTAGAAGTCATCATCATCACCATCATCATCATAATCACAGTAACAATTATGATTTTAATAATCCTTCTCTTCTTCTTCAATCAGAACGACAAAACAAACAAAACTCTATTCAAAATTCCAAACACAAACAAAAATCTCAAACAAAACCGAACAAAAACAAAAACAAAAACAAAAACAAGAACAAGAACAAATCCCCAAACCCAACCACTTTTTCCTCTCTGAGCACAACAGAATTTCTTGTGAATGTGTTTTCGACTCTTCTTTCCTTCGACTTCACTCAACGTTTGCTCGATGCTATTTTATCGACATTTGTGCAGATTGGCTTTGTGAAAGAAGAAGACTTGACTGTGACTGAAGAAGATGTGGTGAGAGAGAAGGAGAAGAGGATTGCGATGGAAAGAGCGAAGGAGATGGAGAAAGAGAGAGAGAGAATGAGAAAGAAGGAGGAGAAACTGAGAAGGCTGAAGAAGAAGATTAAGAGATATCTGCGAGGCAAAGCAGATGAAACAACATCAGCTTCTGCTTCAGCTTCTTCTTCTTCTCTTTCTTCTTCTGCCTCTTCTCTTTCTTCTCTTCCTTCTTCTTCTTCTTTCTCATTCGCTGGAATGGATTCAGATACTGAAAGACTTATGGATACAGAATTTGACTCAGAACTATCTTTTCTTGATTCAATTGAATGGACAACAACTTCTGAAGACAAAACAGAAGGAAGTGGAAATGAAGAAGAAGAAGATGATGATGATGATGAATTTATCTCAACTTCTGCTTCTTGTTCTTCTTATACTTCTTCATTATCAACATCTTTCTCTTCTTCCTTCTCTTCTTCTTTCTCTTCCACTCACATGATGTCTTCTTCATTGCGTTCTTCTGCTTCTTCGATGTCTTCTTCTTTTAGCGATAGACTTCTTCATCCTTCTTCTGCTTCTTCTTCTGTTTCTGCTACTGGACGTATGAAAAGTGCAAATTCTTCTTCTTCCTCTTCTTCTTCCTCTTCTGCTGCTGCTTCTGCTTCTTCTTCATTGCTTCTTCGACAAAACATTACTTCCTCAATCACTTCTGGTTCTTCATCTTCATCTTCTCCAATGCCATCTATTTCTTCTCCATCTTTATCTTCTTCTTCCTCCTCTTCTTCCTCTTCCTCCTCTCCTTCCTCTTCCAACACCCCCTCTTCCCCTTATTCTCCTCTTCCCGTCTTTCGCATCTCAGAAATTATGCAAATTGAACCAAAGACACAAATGAATGAGCAACTTTATCAAACAATTCCTTCTTCATTAGATACATTGAATGAGCATAATAGAAGTGAAATTTCAAAGAAAGAAGCAGAAAAAACAGAAAAAGCAAGAGAAGAAGAAGAAATAAAAAAAACAAAAGAAAAACAAAAAGAAGGAGAAGGAGAAGGAGAAGGAGAAGAAGCAATGCATTCATCAAGCAACCCAGCAAAAATCATAGAACCATTCATCAATCCGTTCTCAATAACTGATTCTTCTTTCACTCTTCCTCCTTCTCCATCTCCTCCTCCTCCTCCTTCTTCTTCTTCTTCTACTACTACTACTACTTCTCCCTCTTCTCCTTTTTCTCCTTCTTCCTTACAAACAACAAACTCTCAAAAACCCTCTTCAAAGCCCAACAAACCAAAGAAAATGTATGCACATTCAGTTGACTTGCATTTATCCCCTTCGATTTCTCCTTCCCCTTCCCCTTCTTATTCTCCCTCTTCTACACCTTCCCCTCCTCCTTCTTCCACCTCTTCTCCTTTCAGCCAATCTTCTGACTCTTCTTCCTCTCTCTCGCCTTCCCCTTCTCCTTCTTCTATTTCTTCTACTTCTTCAAATTCTTCTGCAAAATCTTCTTCTTCTTCTTCTGTTTCTTCTTCCTCCAAAAGACGTAGAGGGCATAGAATGTATAGAACTTCTCTTGTTCCTCATTCTCCTCTTTCTGGTTATCAATCTCCTTCTCTTTCTTCTTCTTCTCATTCATCACAATCAATAAACAATAAAAAAGAAAAGAAAGAAAGAAAAGGAGAAATTAGAGAAAATAGAGAAAATAGCGAAAAAGGAATAAAAGATTCACAAATACCACAAAATAAACAAAATACAGAAAACACACAAAACACACAAAATTCACAAATTCAACAAAGTAATGAAATATCTCCATCTTTGAATGGCATAACAAAAGGAGAATCACTATCTTTGTCTTCAATTGTGGAGCAGATTGGCTATCAACCTCTTCCACCTATAAGCCCTCCTGCATTTGAGATGGAGAATGAAGAAAGAGAAGAAAGAGAAGAAAGAGAAGGAAGAGAAGGAAGAATGAGAAGAGAAAGAGAAGGAGGAGAAGGAAGAATGAGAAGAGAAGGAAAAAGAGAAGGAAGAAGAATAACAACACAGATGTTAGATTTGGCGATGGAGTATAGGAAAAATCATGAGAATGGGCAAACAATGGATGGAGAAGAAGAAGAAGAAGATGACGATGATGAATATTTGCATCATTCACGAAGCAACAAGAAGAAGAAGAGAGAGAGAGAAAGAGAAGGGGAGAGAGAGAAAGGAAGAGGAAGAGGAAAAGAGAACAAGAAACAAAGACATTCGCACAAATCATTGTCTTCTAATTCATCTGCTGCCACGTTAGCAACATCAACAGCATCTACACCTTCAACACCAACACCAACAAATCATCACGAAAGAGAAGGAGAAAGAGAAGGAAGAGAAGGAAGAAGAGAAGGAAGAAGAGGAAGAAGAAGAAGGAGAGAAGAAGGAGAAGATGAAGATAAGGGTAGAAGTGAAATGGAGGAATATTCAGAAGAAGATACGGACAATGTGAAAGGAAGAAGAGGAGGAAAAAAAGCACAAAAAGGAGAAGAAGAGAAAGAGAGAGAGAAAGAAGAAGAGGAAGAGGAAGAATGGATGGAATTCTATCAAATGATGGGAGCATCTGAAACAGAAACAGAAACAGAAAGTTATACAGATACAAGCACATATGAGGAAGAAGAAGAAGAAGAAGAAGACAATAAAGAAGAAGATGAAAAAGAAGATAATGAAATAGATTCCAAAGAGCTTGATTCGCCTTCTTGTTCTCCTTCTCCCCAGGTGATATCATCTGACTATCACAAAATGACATATCCATCCTATTTGAAGTTAAATGACACGAATTTAACTTCAATTGGAGGAGGAAGAGGAGAAGAAGAAGAAGAAGATGATGATGATGATGATGATGATAAAATTGAAAGAGAAAGAAGAGAAAGAAGAGAGAGAAGGCGAAGAAGAAGAGAAATGGAAGGGAAAATGGAAAGGGAAGATGATGATGAAGATGAAGTGATTGGATATATGCCAGGAATACCACATGTTCCAGATGTATCAGAAATTGTGGTTGTTTCTTCAATATCTTCTTCTTCTTCTTCTTCCTCTTCCTCCTCCTCCTCATCATCATCATCATCAAATGCAGCGCCAACAATTAACAGAAAACTGGATGACATGAATGATCCTGAATACTTGCCGTTTAACAGCAACAATAACATCAGCCTCATCATCAGTCACAATAACAATAGCAATAACAATAATGCGACGCAGTTTCATAGCAGTTTGGATGGAGATAGAGAGAAAGAGAGGAGAAGTGAGTCAAAGACAACAAAGAAAGACAATAAATCAGATAAAAAAGAAGGCAAAATAAAAGGGAAAAACAGAAGCTATAACAAAAGCAAAGGAAAAAGCAGAAGAAAAGGAGATTCAAATAAAGGATCAATCACACCTTCTTCTTCATTCAACTCAAATTCCTCGTTTTCTGAGCTATCTTCAGCTTTCAATTCAGCTTCATCCATTGCTTCTTCTTCTGCTTCTTCTCTTTCTTCTTCTCGTTCCTCTTCTTTTTATTCTTCTCGTTCTTCTTCTCTTTCCTCTTCCCATTCTTCCCTTCCCTCTTCCCTGTCTTCAGATTCTTTTTCATTCTCCTCAATGCCCTCTCCTTCTCCATGTTCTCCAGATAATCATATCATTTCTCATTCATTGAGTTCAATAGATCCAATTGACAATGAATCACCTGAAAATCCTTTATTCAAGCCACATGCAACTCACAAACACATTCGTCGACATCATCGTCATCATCATGTTCATCAAGAGTTTGATAAACATAATAAAACACGTAATAAACATAATAAACATTATGGTCAAAAAGATAATGATAAACTTAATCAACACAGTCATCAAGCTCTTCAACATCTCCATAGCAGCAACAATAACTGCATCAGCAATGCCAGCAATTCCCATCCCAACAACATCCTCAAAGATACCCAAATGGAATTGTCTTATCGTATTCCTTCTGTTTCTCTCCACTCAGAAAGCTCTTTCATTGATGATGACTCAGAACTCCATTTGCATGACGATGAAGACAATCACTACAGCATCGATGAATATGACGGGATGAAATTTCCTATCATTGCTCCAGTGTCAATGAAATCGTCATCAATGGAAAGAAAAGGAGAAGGAGAAGGAGAAGATGGAGAAGAAGAAGAAGGAAGAAGAGGAGAAAGAGGAGGAAGAAGAGAAGATAAAGTTAGTACTCCAATTGAAGATATGCATAACATTGACTCAAATATTCCTCTTTCTGATTCTCAACAAAACGATCACTTGCATTCCCTTCCTTTCATATCCACTTCTTCTGTTTCATCTGCACCTTCTCCTGATGCATTAACCATCTCAAACATTTCTCTTCCTCCTCGTTCATCATCATCTTCATCATCATCTTCTTCTTCTTCTTCAAATTCATCTTCATCCTCATCTTCAACATCTGAAATGGAAGAAAGTCAATCAAAACATATTCATCGTCATCGCCATAACAATCACGATCAACACATGTCTATTGACAAGAGCAACAAACTTCATCATCATCATCATCAAAACCAAACTGCACAATCAACTAAACCTTCTCATTCTCGTCCTCACTCTCATTTCCACCCCCATTCTCATCATCATCATCATTCCTCAAACAAACACAAAAGCAAGTCAGAAGAGAAAGAGGAACATGATGTGCGAAACTTGTTCATTCACGATGCCATTGCGTTTTCTTCGCGCTTCTCAAAAAAACAGCTTTTTGGCGGTGGAGACAGCGGAATAACAGGGCAATCTTCGATTTCCTCTGCTTCTCCTTCTCCAAGACCTGATATTGTTCCTTTGGATTGTTCTAATTCTTCTTCTTCTACTACTACTACTGCTACTGCTACTTCTTCTTCATTCTCTTTATCTTCTGCTTCTGATTCTTCTTCTTCTTCTTCTTCTTCTTCTTCTTCCTCTACTGATTCATCTTCGTCTTCGTCTTCTTCTCCTATCATTTGTGATGAAAGTCCAATGAAGAATATACAAAATGCTTCTGTTGCGCCATTAAATCCTTCTTTATCTGTTGTTCCTTCTTCTTCTTCTTCTTCTCCTTCTCCTTCTTCTGCCGCATCACTATCAACTTTAACAAATTCATCATTTCCATTGGATGCCTCATCATCTTCCTCTTCTTCTTCTTCTTCTTCATTGTCATCTTCTTCTCCTTCCTCTTCCTCCTCCCTCTCCCTCTCCTCCTATTCCAATCCTGTTATCTCTGTCCCCTTGCCTCTTCCTCCATCTCATCCTTCCTCTTTCTATCAACCTTTCCCCATCCATCCAGATGAGCCTTCATCATCATCTTCTTCCTCTTCCTCTTCTTCTTCTCTATTCGATTCTGCTTGTCAACATGCTCTTTTCCCTTCTCCTTCTTCTCTTGCCTCTTCTGAAGACACATTCACTGGGCATTCTTCCATCTTGTCAGACTCTTCGACTCTTGCTGCTCTGCATCTATCTATCAATACAGATCTCACTTCTTCTTCTTCTTCCTCTTCCTCTTCGTCTTCTTCCTCTTCATCATTATCATCATCATCGTCGTCGTCTTCTTCTTCTTCTGATGTTGTTGTTGTTTCTCCTCCTCCTCCTCCTCCTTCCTCTTCTTCCATCCACAGCACTCCTGTCTCCCCTCCTCTTTCTCCAGCTGTTCCTGTTCGCATCGTCACAAAGCATCCTTCTTCTTCTTCAATTCCTTTGTTATCTTCTTCTTCTTCTGTTTCCTCTTCCTCTGATTCATCCTCTGATTCATCTTCTTCTTCTTCTTCTTCTTCTTCCTCATCTTCTTCCTCTCTCTCCACAAACTCATCCCCTCTTCTTTCCTCCTCTATTTCTTCTTCTTCCTCCTCCTCTTCCTCCTCCTCCTCCTCCTCTACTCTTTCTCACCCTTCTCTCCATCTCCACTCCTCCCCTGACTCCCCTGACTCCCACATCCACCCCTTCGGCTTCAGCCCCATTCAGCAGCCATTCCCCCTCTCTCAAGAGAACGTTCCTTCCCCCACATCTTATCTCCAACAGCTGTATACACACACACTGTCTTCTACATTCTCTCACGATGGATATAACAGCAATGATAACACAATTGAAGATATGCCTTTGTTTAACATGAGCGATAATGAAGAACAGCTGCAAAGAAGTGATTCCTTGAAACAAGAAAGAGAAGGAATTCATTCACAAACAATGAATGAGAATGTTGTGTCTTCTGATTCCCCACCAAAAGTGATTGGGTTGAGGTTGCCTTCTCCCATTGGGAAAGAGCATGATGTGTTGTTTTCTTCTTCTTCTCCTCCTCCTTCTTCTGCTTCTGATACCTCCTCCTCTTCCTCCTCCTCCTCATCATCATCATCTTCTTCTTCTTCTTTTACTTCTTCAATATCCTCAACCCCTCCCTCTCTTTCCTCCTCCTCCTCCTCTTCCTCTTCCTCTTCCACTTCCACTTCCACTTCTTCTCTCTCTCTCTCGTCTTCTCTCTCCCTCTCCAAACCCCACCAGCCCAAGCAAACCGTCCCCTCCCGCTCCTTCATCCCTTCCCATGTCTCCTCCATCACCACTCTTTCTCCAGCCCCTGTCTTCGTAGCTGCCTATCACGGCCTTCCAACTCCTCCTCCTTCTCCCTCCAGCAGCACAGCTGACTCGATTTCTCCTGTTGTGACTCCCTCAAGCAATGGCGCTTCACCAGTGGAAGAGAAGGAGAGAGGGAAGGAGAGAGAGAAAGAGAAAAAGGAGAAAAAGGAAAAGAAGAAGAAGGATGTCAATAAGATTGGTGATTCTTCTTATTCTTCAATTGATCACAAATCTTCTTCCTCCTCCTCCTCCTCTTCTTCTTCTTCTTCACCCAAACTTTACTCCAGCACCTCCACCCACACAACACACAAGAAGTCCAATGAAATCCTTTCATCCAAACGCAGCAGCATCAAACTGGAGCTGCTCAACAGCCGTTCTCTTTTAGACCCGCCAGACGAGAGGGAGAAGAAGATTCTGAGGGAAGTGGAGAGAGAAAAAGCGAAATTCAAGAACAGACACGAAGAGCGCATAAAAGGGGTGATTATTGTCAGACCTGCCCCAACCCCTTCTTCTCCTCTTACCCCTCATACCCCTCATTCTCCTCCTCCTTTGACAACTCCTTCTCCAACTCATTCAATTTCTTCGGTTTCCTCTATTTCTTCGCCTTCTTCGTCTTCTTCTTTCACTCCAGTTGAACTTTCTCATGCGTTATCTTCTTCATCATCATCCTCTTCATCATCATCATCTTCTTCTTCTTCTTCTCATCCTTCTCATCATTCCCCTTCCCCTCCTCCTCCTCTTCCTCCTGCTTCTTCTCCTTCTCCTCCTCTCCCTTCTCCTGTTCCATCTTCTTCTTCTTCTTCTTCTTCTTCCTCTATTGTATCTACACCTCCATTTACTCAGCAAGCTCCTCTTCTTTCTGTTGGACATAACATTCAGCAAAAGTTGGATGGAATTCAATCACATGAAATGAAAATTACTTCATTATCTTCTTCTCCTTCTTCTTCCTCCTCTCCTTCATCGTCTTCGTCTTCGTCGTCGTCGTCGTCTTCTTCCCTTTCCTCCTCTTCCTCCTCCTCCTCATCATCGTCTTCTTCTTCTTCATCCACATCTTCTCCATCAAAATCCTCCATCTCCTCAACAGAAACTGCTCCTATCATTCGTGTTGCTGCCTCTTCTTCTTCTCTTCATGCCTCTTCATCTTCAGAACGAATGGCTCAACGCTTTCTGCATGAAGAGAAGAAGAGGCTGAGGAAGATGGAAAAATTGGAAAAAATGGAGAAAATGGAGAAGATGGGAAAAATAGAGAAGAAAGAGAAAGAGAAAGAGGAGAAAGAGAAGAAGAAAGAATCTTCTTCTTCACACAGACACAAATCGAAGAGGTTGCAAAGTGATTCGAACAAAGCAAGCTCTTCTTCTTCTTCTTCTTCTTCTTCTTCTTCTACCTCCTTCTCTTCTGCCTCTTCTCCTTCATCTTCTCCTTCCTCCTCTGTTTCTCCTCTGCCTTCTTCGCCATTCACCAGCTCTTCTCAAAAGACTCTTGTTCTATTCGCTCCATATCGTCCTTCTCCTTCTCCTTCCTCTCCTCTTTCTCCTCCTTCGCCTTCATCTCCTGCTTCTCCTGCTTCTTCAATCTCCACTTCAATATCTTCTTCATCTTCCTCTTCCTCTCCTTCTCATTCTCATTCTCACTCTCCTTCCTCTTCTCCTTCATTCCACCCTTCTTCTCCTCCAAACTCTGTCCCTGTATTAACTCCAACCCCTGTCTTAACCCCTCCTTCCTCCTTTTCTCCCTCTTCTTCTTCCTCTGGTATTTCACCTTCTGTTGTATCACCTGTTGCCTCTCTTTCCTCTTCTCACGTCCTCCACACCATTTCCCGCATCGCTTCTCTTTCTCCTTCTCTCTCTCCTTCTCTTCTTTCCTCTTCTCCTCTTTCTTCTTCTCCTCTTTCTTCTTCTCCTCTTTCATCGTCTTCTTCTTCTTCTTCTTCTTCGTTGCCCCATTCTTTCTCTCCTCATCCAGTGTACCTCTCCTCTTCTTCTCCTGTCTCTGCTTATTTGTCTGCCTCTTCGTCACCTGAGAAAGGGCAGATTCCAATGAATGCTCGTATCAATGCAGATATTAATATAAATAATGATAATAGCAATCATGATAATAATAATAATAACTCTATTTCTTCCTCCAATGGAAATCTTGACTCTATTTCTGGTTCTGTTTCTGTTTCGAATGTGAATGGCAACACTTCTTCTGTTGCTATTAGCAGCTCTCCTTCTCGTTCTCCTTCTTCTCTTCATTCTCCTTCTTCTTCCTTTTCATTATCATCTTCTTCTTCTTCCTCCTCTTCCTCCTCTTCTGTTTCTTCCTCTTTCCTTCGTCTTGCCCCTTTGTCTGTCTCCCCTTCTTCTCCATATGGCTCCCCTGAAATTATTTCCCACTTGTCTTCTTCTTTCTCTTCTCTTCGCATTTCTCCTTCTTTCCTTTCTTCTTCTCCTTCTCACATGCAACTCAACTCCAACAGAAGTTCTGCTTCTGCTTCTTCTTCTTCTTCTTCTTCTTCTTCTTCTGTCTCTTCCTCTCCAAAGCAACAATCATCTTCTCCTCATCTGAGCGAATCTCCACTTCACACTCAAACTGAACTTAAGAATTCTCCTTCTCTTAGCTCTTCTTCCTCTTCCTCGTCTTCCATTTCATCATCTTCTTCTTCCTCTTCCTCTTCTTCCTCTTCCTCCTCTTCCTCCTCTTCCTCATCTTCCTCTCCTCAAAATGCCGGGTTCCTCCAGCAGTCTGCCCTGAATAGCATGTCCGTGCTTCCATACCCTCCTTCCTCTCCCATCCAATCTCTTCTCTCTTCTTCTCCTTCATTCCTGTTGGCTTCTGCCACTTCTCCTTCATCTGCCAGCCCTTTCTTAATGTCCCCCGTTACCACTGACATGATTGACACAGGGCCACAAACAATCAATGCTTCTTCTTCTTCTTCTTCTTCTATTTCTTCTTCATTGACATCATTAACATCATCACTCAGTCAAAAACAGCTTCTTTCTCCATTGTTCCAATCTCAAACACCTTCATCCCTTGGATCAACTGGAAAACTATCACCACAAATTCGAAAAGGAAGAGCTAAAAGGAGAAAACCAGCCAAAAAAGCACACAACAGTGAATCCATAGAAGATACAGACACTTTGTTTGATTCATCGATGGAGGCGCTGGGGAAGATGTCTTTGAAGGAAAGGCAGCCGGCTGATAGAAACAGAAGAAATGCGACAAATTCTGCTGATGGAAGAGGAAGTGGTGTTAGTGGTGTTAGTGGTGGTAATGACAATGATGATTCGATTGTGGGTTTGAAGTATGATGGATATGAAGGAGAAGAAGGAGATGGTGAAAGAACAGAGAAGGAGAAGGAGAAGAAGAAGAAGACAAAGACGAATAAAACGCATAAAATAAAGGGCACAAAGAAATCGAAGAGCAAGAAGCACTCTAGACACAAAAGCATCACAAATATCACAAATGACACAAAGAATCAAGCATTCGATGAATTGCAGTCTCCACTTCTCTCTGTTGTCAAAGCAGAAGATCTAAGCAAAGAGCTGAATGAAGCAGATCTCACAAGCGTGGAATGTGGTGTTATTCCTGATCTGCCTCCTCCTCCTTCACAGCCAGCGCTGTGCAAGACAATCCCATTGACGATGAGTGCAATGGATCTGCTGGAAAGGAAGAGGAGCAAGAAGAAGAGGAGGAGGAAGATGAAGGATAAGAGGAAGGAAAAGCAGAAGAATAAGAAGATATACAGCAACACAGATGCCAATGGAGATATCAATGCTATTGATGAACTGTTGCAAAGCACAAATTCATTCAGAATGCTTTCAGTGTCCCAATCAGAACTTCATTCAGATTCATCATCAGAATCTTTGGATTCATCTTATTCATCTGACAGCTCTTCATCAACATCTTCTTCCTCTCTTTCATCTCTTTCATCTCCTTCTTCTCCTTCTTCTCTTTCAACCTCATCATCATTTTCTTCCTCTTCCTCCTCCTCTTCTTCTTCTTCTCTTCTTTCCCCTGAAAGCCCACAGCCAACTCAGCAACAGCCCCATCTTCATCTTCATCACAAAGGGCATTCAAAACATAGACACAAACATAATCACAAGCAAGCAAATCATTCAGCCGATGATGACTTGTTTTGCGAGCCGCATTTCTCGACTTCTGAGCTGAGAGGGTCTCAGGACTCGCTGCTGGCATTGCACGAGGCAGATGGAGAGGAGAATGAGAATATTGAGAAACACAGAAGGAGTGAGGAAAAGGGGGAAGAGGAAGAAGAAGAAGAAGAGGGAGGAGAAGGAGGTTATGAAGAAGAAGAAGATGATGATGACGATGATGATGATGAAGGTGGATCTGAAACAGGTTCTGAAAGTGATTCTGAAACAGAGACAGATACAGAATTGGAGTCAACATCAGAGTCAGAAACGGATTCAGAAGAAGAAGGAGAAGAAGAAGAAGAAGATGATGATGATGATGACAATGAAGAATGTGATGATAGCAGGAAAACAGCTCGTCATTCACTCCATCGCAACAGGAGAGGAATGAGGAATGTGATTGGCGTTCCTTTTCTCTCATCTGACTGGGACGAAGACCAAGAAGAAGTGATGGTGGAGGAGGAGGAGGAGAAAGAGGAAGAAGAGGAGAGAAACGAAGGAGACGGAGAAGAAGAAGAAGAAGGAAAAGGAGAAAGAGAAAGAGAAAGAGAAGGAAAAAACAAAGAAGACAAAGAAAAGGATGAGAAAGAAGGAAAAGAAGGGGAAGAAAAAAAAGAAGAAGAAGAGAAAGATGGAGTTATTGCAAGTTTCACTCAACCTCTGCAGTGTAATGTGTCAATGAAGACAGATGTTACGGTGCTGCCTTTTGGAGAGCAAAGAATATGAGCAATCATTTGTTTCAAGCATATTCCAGAGACTGTATTTTGAATGAAACTTATTAGTTTTTATTTTATTTTATTTTTCTCTTCTAATTTTCGATTTATTTATTTATTTAAATATTTATTTTTGATTCGATTATGATCATTGATGCTATCAAAAATAGGTTTTCAAATAAAAAAAGAAAAAAGAAATTGTTGTTTCTGAAACATTTTAGCATTTATGTTTATTGTTTTCCATATTTTTTGGATCTTCGATTGATTTAAAAGACTATTTTTTTTTTTTCGTTTCTGTTGTGAATTCGTTTTTTCTTTTCGTTTCTTTCTTGTTTTTTTAACAATTTCTTTTTCGGTTCTGTTACAATTTCATCTTATTTCTTCTTATTTTTTTTTTTCCATTAACTTTGATTGGGCATTATGATCGCTGTTTCGTATCATTGAAGCTTGATCGATGCCATTCGCTGTTTACTGATGGATAACGAAGGAGTGATACTTCTGTTTGTGTTGTTGTGTATATGAAAGTTAAAAACATTTTTTTTTTATTTTGAGATTTTTGCTGTGAAAACAAAAGTTTATCAATGAAAAAGGAGATTACTTTAATTTTTTTTTGATATTTTGTTTAAATTCTTGCAAATCGCATTTGTGATATTCTTCAATTGCATAAATCATTTCATTTTTTCATTTTTATTTGATAAACATCATGAAATTTTGAAATGAAAAGGAAATAAATGATCATGAACAATAAGTTGAAGTAAATATCAAAAACAAATTTCATTTTAAAATTGAACAATCATTTACTACTTTGAGTTCCATACTGTTTGACATTAAATGAGTATTTCCAATATACAATGAAAGAAATTTTCCCATACTTATTTATGAGGAAAGAAACAATTTGACTTCTTTTCAACTAGATTTTATTCGATTTTTTGAAGTTGTGCTTGTGCTAACGCTATGAATTTAGAGAAAGATCTTCGTAACAGATATAATTTAGTTATTCAAGAAATGGAGGAAGAACTTGATAGATTTTGTTCTGAATTCATAGACAATTTTCATGACATATATTTGTTTTTGGAAAAAGATGAAGTTGATAAACTTCATATGGCGTATGCAACTTCCATTCCTTCTGAAGATATTTCGCCATTGAATCAAGCAAAGAAGATAATTTCGTGTATTTCTGGAATTACTGCTGATCAAGTTGATACAGTTGATAGATCGATTATTAAATTGAAAGATCAGCAAGTGTGCAATTTTATTGAAGTGTTTATGTATAAATGCTTTTGAATGCATGAATTAGTCAAATAGAATAAAGATGGGGTATAAGCTTCTTAACCAGGCTATGGCATCTTTTAGTAAGAGAGAAATTGATAAAGGAAGAGTTTGACTTCGTGTTTTGTATTCGTAATGAAATTTATCTTTTGTTTGATTGCATTTTTTTTTCAATTTTTATTTATTTTATTATAATTTTTTTTTTAATTTTCAAATTTTGGCAAAAGCTTATAAGACCTGGATCCCTTCAGAGAATTGCTAAATCCATTGATCCTTCGATTAAGTTGGACAAAGATGTTGAGGAATTAATAATGCAAGAATCTGAAGCATTTGTAGATGCGATTATAAAACAAGCCAGCCTGCTATCTGCTTTTAGAGGCTCGGAAACTGTTGAGATCTGTGATTTTCAAATTATTCTCGAATCAAAGTATGACATTAAAGTTGCATGGCAGGAAACTGATCCATCAGATGAAAACAAACATTCTAAGAATCGAAGTATTCAATTCAAATCATCGGAATGCTTTCCTGAACCGTCTACACTTTCTTTGCATCAAAAAAGAATTGCATCTATTTTCGCATCTTCGAAAGACGATAAGGTACAAACAGAGAAAGGAGAAAAAACAAAATTATTTTGAACTTACAATTTTTTTTTATTTTTTTTGTCAAATTGCTTTAATAATTGAAAATTACAAATAATTAATATTCCCTTTATACTGTTAAAAAGTCCAGAATAGAAATAGTACAATTTAATGGATGGTGAAGCTTTGCTAAAACAAAAATTAAAATTTTGATAAATTTGGAATAAAGGATAACTTTGTTTTCAAACTCCTTTCGTTTCATTCAAAAGAACAAATTGTTTTATGAAATGATAATCGAACAAGCTTGAAATTTTTAATTCCAAAATCAGCTTTTCGGAGTTTTAAAGCTGAATGAAAAATGTGAAATCACTCCAAAACCTCAATTCATGGGAAATGAATCGCTTTTCTTAACTAATTTCATATCAATTCAATTATAGTTTAAATTCAACAATTATTTTGAAAGCATTTACATATTAAATTATTCTTTTATATGAAGACTTATGAAAACATTTTCATTCTGTCTTATTTTGCTTATATTTTTGCTGACAAACAAGAAAAGAAATTTATATTTTTTCTCTGAAAGAAAAAATTTTGCGAATTTATTTTTTTTTTTTTTCATAATTTTTTTTTCATGAATCTTTATTTTTTTTGTCTGATGATATAGTATTATAGGCCTTTGCGACAAGGTATTTCTTCGCGATGCGTGTCGGTAGATAGAATGAACCTGTGTCGAGGTTTTTTTTTTTTTTTTTTTTTACTTTTTTTTTTTTTTTTTTTTTTTTTTTTGATGAAAGAAAAAAGGATTCTTTTATCTAATTAATCTGTAATTTTCAACTTGTGTCTGAATTTCTTTCCGACAGAAAAATCCCATTTTTTTCTTTGATCAAACAATTAAATTTTACTTTTTCGATAATTATTCATTGATGAAACGACAACGAAGAGGTCTAATAATTAAAATAGCAAAATGAAGAAAATAAAACTGTTTATTAACAATGGAAGATGAAACAAAAACACAAAAATTTTTTATCAAACCAAAAATAAAAAAGAAATTGAAGTGTGATGGCAATTGTCAGATCTTAGAATATTTATAGTATAAGTTCAGACAATTGAGTTATATAACGTGAAGAAAATTGAAGCTATGCTATTTATTTTTATTTCATTCTGTCTGTTAACGTATTTCTGCATCTTTCAATTATCTTCATTTAACGCTGTAAATAGACTGTAGTCAGTTCATAACAAAAAATTGAATAAAAACATGACATATGCAATTGAAAGTTGATGAGTTGAAGCAAAAATTGATAAAAAGTGTTTCTGTTATTTAAAGAAGCAGCAGTAAAAGACGAGTTGTAAACGTCACAGAGCGTCATCCTGTTGCTCCTCATTCACTCCTTCCCGTCCTCTTTGTCAGCGCTGTTGTATGTCTCAAAAGAAAGAGACTAGATGCCCTACACATTGCCGAACATGACTCACTCTTATTCAGACATCCACTTCCGCTAGCTTTAAACAGGCCATGCAGATCTTTCAGGAGAAAAAGAAGGCAGAGACGCAGAAGAAAAAGACTGGAACATTACTGTCTGTTGGAGTTGGTGTTATAATTGTTGGGGCAAAAGCTGAAATAATGAAAATGATATTGATGATGTGCTTATTGAAAATGTTGCTCCTGAAAGAGCTTTGTCGAATGTTTGAAGAGAATTGTTGAAGAAGAAGCAACTAGTGTGAGAACAAAAGGTGGATACGATAATTGCTGATTATTTTGTGTTAAGACTGCAGAATTCAATGGAAGCAATTCCTTAGAAAACAATGAAATGGACACAGTACATTGAGAATGAAGACACCTTGGAAGAATTGATATAGATTGATGAAACGCAATTGCTGTTGATGAACAGATCGAACACTTTGACTGATTATTTTGTGCATATGTGTTTTTTGGGCGCTATCTATGATGGGAGAAAGAATAGGAACATTGCAAGTTGCAGAAAGAACTTCAATCCGATGAAAAGTTGACTGAGAATATAAAGTAAATTGAAGCAAAGCTGGAGTATCTAAAGATTCACTCCTAAAAGTTGCATCATAAACTTCCTCCTTATTTGATGCCAGTTCTCTTTCTCTCTCTTAAACTCTTCATCTTCATCTTCATCTTCCTCTGTATTTCGTCCTCTTCTTTCTCCAGCGCATTTCCGGACACCCGAAAGCGCTGCACATCTGTAAACTGTTTGCCACCTCAATCTCTGCCATCTTTGTTAGCAACGCAGCTGTTAGACCCAGCGCCTCAATCTGCTTCCCATTCAGCAGCTTCCAAATCTTTCTTCGGCTTGTAGTGAATCTCTGTTAACTTCTCGTCCTGCAGCCTTAGCACTTCTTCTTTTTGTTCAAATCGAATAAGGCTCTGCTCGGCCTCCTCCTTCTTCCGCTTCTTTGCAAGTTTCTTCTCTTCCATCCTCAACTTCTGCTTTTCATGATCAACAATTCTCTTCTGCTCTTCCCTCTGAATCTTCTCAATGGACTTGTTTTCTTTCCCTTCTCTTTGCAGTCTGCAATTACTTCTGCTTCGCTTCCATTGTTGCATCTCTCTGTTTCTCCTTCTCTTTCTCTCGCTGTTTTTGAATCTCTCTTTTTCACTCAGCCATTCGATCTCCTTCGTTCACTCACCCTGATGCGAGCTGCCACAATCTGTTGTTTTTTGCGTCTTATTCGTCTTTCGAGTCATCTGCTTTTTCTTCATTTGTTTCTGTTTTGCCTTTTTTGTTCTTTGTGTTATCTTCTTCAATCAGTTTTGTGAACAAAGCATCGTCTCTTACCCCTCCCTCTGACCCTTTCTTCCGCTCAATCTTCTCATTCCTCTTATTCCTTCAGAAGTGCTTGTTCATTGCGATTCCCCAGATCTCCGCAAATGAATACTTCACATTGTCTCTCATGCACTCGTCATGTGTCCTCTGCTCTATCGTTTGCAGATTCCGCACATTCTCCTTCATGTCGCGCATCCTGCCGCTCCTCAGTCTCTGGCTGATGTGCGGCCAGATCCAGCTCTCTCGCTTCCTTCTCACTCTTGCCAGCACATTCTGGATCGCCCACTGCAACAATTAACGAAGCTGCTTCAACCCCACTTTCTGTCCGATGACAATTGTGTCCAGCATCCAAAGTCGAGTCGAATCGACGTTTGCAGATGCAGATGAGGGAGAAATTGAAGGTGATTGCAAAGAGATGTGTTAATCATGGATGAAAAAGATGCAACAACGTTTGAAAAAGTTATAACGGGAGATGAAGATGGAAAAGGCGAAGAAGAAGAGGATGAATTTGATGATGAAGATGCACAGCTGTTTAGAGGGAAAGCCGTTTGAGGAAGAGTTTGTGTCTTTTATCATGTCACTTCAGTTCTTGCCTTCAGTTGCTGATGCTACTGTTGTTAAATGAAAAACTGATAACGCAGTTGAGTACAGTAATAGATAGGTTTTGTTTTGCTATTTATGAATTTGCTTCGCTCAATGGAATAGACTTTCCGCAAGTCGACAACAAACTGAAAAGAGGTCGGCTCACAATATTTTGTGCACATTGTGAATGTGATGCAGATGATATTGATGGAGAAAGTGTTTACGTTGAAGAAATAGCAGAAGGATGTGATGGTTGGTTTATTGAGGGAGAAGTGGTTTGAAGGTGAAGCTTAAGAAATAAATTAAAAATTTTTGCTGGAAATGTTTCTGTTGTTGTTGTTGTTGTTGAAGCAATTGGATATTTTGCAGGTTGTTTTGAACCTGAAAAAGCACTTCCTGTCACTGCAGCTGCGATTTGGACCAAAAATTATAGCAAAATTAGATGATGTTCTGGGATATGATTGATGTGATTGATGTGACAGAAGAAGATGAAGAAGAAGAAGTTGGATTGGAAAGAGAAAAAGAGGAGATGTTGGAAAGAAACGAAGGAGAGGAGTTCATTGGAGGTGGAAGTGGAGGAAATGAAGAAACAGAGGAAAGAACAAAAAAAGAAAATAAATGATCACCTAACAGATCGCTTATCTTTTTTTTCAAAATGTTTTCAATGTTAATTCAGCTCTCTTTATCAAAATTGTGTGTTATTTCTTTCTCTTTTTTCCTGAATTACAATTGAATTCTAAACATCTCAGAATTTATGCTTCTTCATTTTATTCCAATTTGTGTGAGATGTTTGCGTGTTGCAATTGAATTATGATGTGTAAATTATCGCAAATAATGTTAGGGTTATTATTTTATCTTGACCCTTTTTCTTTATTCTGACCCAATAAAATGAAGTGTGAAAAGTTCAAAAAATAACTTCATTAAAAGAAAACAAAATCAGAATTAATTCTTCTGATAACTTTTCTTTTTCCTTCACCTCGATGTAATGCATTGTCTTTCTTTTCATCATCAGAATCATCGTTTTTAACGTGGAAAAATCTTCTTTTTATTTTTTTCTTTTCATCCACAACAGTCTTCACTTCATCTTTCTCCTTTTCATCCATTTCATTTTTCCTTTCAATATTCATTTTCAAATGATTTTCCCATTTCTCTAAAAGATTTTCGTCGGTTATCACTTTTCCATAAAAGTTGAATCTGTTTCTTCGGGATGGAAGAGGGTAAATTGAAGATTCGGGCAGTTTCAAAAGAACTGGCCCAGAAGTATTGTGCAGAACACCACTGCAGACGAAAGCTTTCTGAATTACAGAAGGTGATAATGCAGTGTGGATGGCTTGAGGCAGAACGTTTGAAATTGCAGCTCGTTTGGAGGAAGATGAAGAAGAAGAGGGAGCCTCAAATCTGTTAGTCAGTTCAGATTTGAACACAGCAAGGACTCCTCTGTTTAGAAGTTGACAGAGGTGTGTGCTGTGTGGCACAAAGGTTAAAACTTCGATGTTTTGTTTTTGGAATTCACTCCAGATCGATGGATCTGCGCGAAATGCATGCGAGTCAAGAAGGAGAAGAATGTGTTCATTTTCAAGTGACATGCGCTTTCTTCTTTCGATGATCGAAGGAAGCAGAATGGTGAGAGCATCCTTTTGAATCACTCGTTATCCATCCAGCCGCTTCCATTTGCACATATTTTCAGCGTTGGAGATAACAATCTTTTAAGTCTGTCAAGCAGGTTTTCACTTAGCTACAAAATGACAGAAGGAAAGGCATATCCGTCAGCTGCAACAGCTGCCACGAATGAGGAATTAATCATTCCTTGTTGTTTCTTTTGCGAAACCTGCTTTTGTGTCTGCTGTAAGCACAACAAGCTGTTTTGAATCTGTAGGAACGCGCGTAGAAGATTCGTCAATGTTTATAATTAAAGCTGGATTGTAATGGTATTTTTCGTGCAGCTCGTCGAGTGTTTTGTACCAGGGTTTTAAAACACTTCTGCACGAAACAGCCAGTCTGTTAATGTCCAAATTCTTCGGCGTTCCAGTCATCAGCTCGGGATGACGCTTGACAAAGCCATACGTGGCAGACATTGAAACTTCTGAAAATGGTGCGTCTTCATCATCGTTGTCGTTTATAACATTTTCAATCTGAAAAACAAATGATTAAAACATATAAATAAAAATTAAACAAACCAATTCTCTTGTTGTTTTTAAAGTTAAACATGTTCCAGACTTTGCTTCAATGTGAATAATGTCTAAAACTCTTTGTTCCTTTTCGCCCACTACTGCTGCAGGACTGCCAACTTTTCCAACCAGCCTTCCTTTTCTCAGCGCTCTAACTGCATTCTTTATTCCTGTGCGGCTGAATTCCTTGGAACTAATTGCATCAGTTATGCGAACTACTCCATCGACAACGATGTGAGCCGTTCGATCCAGCCGACTGTTGTATTTTCTAAACTTGCGCGAAGACATTGCTCTTTGCAGTTTTTTCTGCCCTTCTTTTAATTTTATTTCTGTTGATATTTTCATTTTTTTAATAATATTCTTAAGATCATAATAATTTTTTATTTTTTTAATTGAAATGAAATGAAAAAAAATCGAAAAATTACATTTAAAACAAACTAAAGGTTTCATGCCCCATGTAACCCTCCAATTCCACACAGAAGTTCAATGAAGGGGCTAACCCCCCCCCCCCCCCCATCTCCCCCCCCAAGCGAAATTGGGTTTATTTCAAAATGTATTTATTTTTATCTATTGAATTCATATATATACTTAAAAATCTTAAAAAATATGAAATTGTGGGAAATGTTAATGATTAATTAAAAAAGAAGGTCAAGATAAAAAAAAAGGTCGAGATATAATTATAACCCTAAATCTTCATCCTCAGTTTTGACAATTCAGTCAAACTTCATTCCTTATCCATCTTATTTGATAATAAAATCAATTATTCCTACCAAACCTTAAGTGCATGTCCTCCCTTTTTTGACCACAAATTTGATGTTTGTTTGCAAAACAAAAAATATATTATTATTATGGAACGCAATCGAAAACTGTTTTTTTATTTATATCATTAATAACATTAACATTTGAAAGGAGATGAAATGTTTTGCTGAATGAGGTCTTGGACTGATAATAATATGTGTCAGACAGATAAACACTCCTTTTCTTTTTAATTCTTTCAATTTTTCAAGTGAAAAAAGATATTTTTGTAATAATAGTAATGAAAGTCAATTTCTTAACAAAAAGAAATGTTATCAAAAAAATCATATCCATTCGACAGATAGATCTTTTCGACCGACTGATCTTTCGACCGACTGATCTATGTAGTTCGACTGATCTCGACAAAGATCTGTCGATAACCCATTGAAATCTTTCAACATCAATTATTTAAATATTTTTTTGTTGGAATCTTATGAAAATAAAAATAATAATAAAATAAAAATAAATTGAATTAAAATGGAAAAACTTAATCTTGATTTGTTGTTTTTCAGATTATCAAAAAAAAAAAAAAATTAGCTGACTGTTTTGTCTGTCGACTTGTCGAGCCATGAAGAAAATGTCGGTCTGTCGCAAAGGCCTATTAGTATTATATAAAATAGACGATTACAGTTATTTTTTAACAACATACAGATATCGCATTAAATACGGGACATCGCACAAAATACAGGACAAGATCGATTTCTCAATAACCACAAGAGGAATAATTCTGACTATTCTCCTCAAAATATTTCTCATCAATACAAACTAATCTGGCATATCAAACTTCCATTTTCATGAAGACTGAATACAGAAAAAATTATTATTTGAAATTACGGAGAAATAGGATTTTGAGTTTTTTCGAGATTTCGATGCATATTTTTTTCTGAGCACAAATGAAGCTATTTTGAAAGTCTCGTTTATCAATTGAGTTTGCATTGATGAGATATATTTAGAGGAAAATTGTCACAATTATTCCCCTTGCGGATATTGAGAAATCGATCTTGTCCGGTATTTTATGCGTTGTCCGGAATTTTATGTGATATCTGGAAAACAAATTTTAGAACCGAATATTGAAACATGATATGTATATACATAATATTGGTTGAATTTAACTTTTTATTCACAGAAATCAATCATCATAAAAACTTAAAAATTTTTTAAAAAATATATTCCCAAAATAATTTATTATTAATGCTGATGATTAAAAACAATTAAAAACCCGAAAAACGTTTCATTATTTCCACATTTTGCAACCACAAAGATATCGATACATAACTCATAAAGTGCAATAAGGGAAGAACAATTTATTAACATGAGCATACTTTTTCGTAATAAAGTCCAATATAATTTTTGTTCAAAGAGAAACATCGCTGTTATTCATACCTTTTGAAGGTTATGTTACCTATAAAGTTGTCAAAAAAGTTTGAAAATTTTTGTTCAAATTTCCTGAAATTAATCCATAATTATCCTTTCTATCTTTTTTTGTAGTTTCATTTAATATTTTATGGATAACTCAAAACCTGTCCTTTAACTGCAGTGGATCATATTTTTTTCTGCATTCCCTTCACTGAAGGATCTTTATCCGCATTTTTTAATTCAATCTACATGATTTAAGGCAGAATTCAAATGTTTTAAGAAAAATCTTCAGTGAGTTGGCTTCAAAGGCTTTCTCACGAAGCCCTTCGCACAAATTACCAGATAAATGCAAAAGCGAATGGTTGTTGGATTGTTTTGTGAAGGGTTTGCTTTTCCTGAACAAGTCTGAAACATTGTGAATCCAGGCTAATGAATTCATTTATGAAAGTTATTCATTGTCCAAAATCCAACGAATTTGACAAAACAAATATTTTGCACAATCTTGAAAAGAAGTTCGAGAAGAGCTTTAACGCTCATTTTCGAACGAATTCTTTTATTATTGATCAATATTTTGAGAAATGTTTCTCGAAAAGAAAAGAATTCCGATTCGAAATCAGGAAGGAAGTTATCATTTGAAAGGAAAGTGAGAAGAAATAACTTTCAACGCTACCATCTATGCGACTGCCATTTTGTTCAAAGGAATTGCGGTACAAAGAAATAAACACCTATTTTTCGTTCTTCGATAACATTTCAAATCATTGCTTATTGCTCTGTTTTCAACTTTTCCATTTAAATGAAGCAAAGATGACTGGAATGCACCTGAAGTTAAAATCGAGAAATGCTGAATTACATGTTTGATATTGCATCAAAGATTGCATGCACTTCAAAAATGCTTTTTAAAAACAGTTTGTTTTTTTTATTGTTAGTTTTTTTTAAGTTAGGATTTCAATGGGTATTTGTTTATTTGATATTTGTTTCATAATGAACGAATCAAAATCATATGCTGCAATTTATCTATGAACAAAGAAATGAGGCATTGACGTTTCTGGAACTTTCCAAATATAAAAACAAACATTTCTATTTTGAGTTTGCATGTGAAAATCATGTTAATTATTTCTGATAACTGAGAATAAAAAGTTGAAACAGAATTTGATATTTTGCTGTTTCAGCTGAAGTGCTGCTTGCAATAATTTGAGAACGAAAACACACAGAATCAGAGAAAAGTTTGCGTAGCTGTTCATATGTTTGCCTAACAATTTCTTTTTTTTTTCCTTTCTTTCCTTTCTTTCCTATTCTATATGATTTATCAAACGCATTATTTTTTGTTATTTTCCAAATTTTTGTGATTCTTTTGGATTTACTGATTTTTGAATGCCCGCATTCTTATCACAAGAATTGTTGAACAACAGAAAACACTTTTCATTTTCATTTTTTGATTCTATGACATCACCTTTCGTAATAACTTGATATGTTCAATCACATTTTGCTTCTGAGACAGATGAAGAAGCAAAGAGATTGTGATAAAATATTTATTAATTTTTCATTAAGGGATAACACAATTAAATTATATGTGAGGTGTGATCTTTGTTTTCTTTTTTCCAAAATTGGAATGAGAGTTGTGAATGCAATTGCAATTGTTGCACTTCTTTTGAACAGTTTGCTAATGGCCTCATCTTATCGTGATGCAATAGGCATTCTTAAGTTGACAGAAGGAAGGAAATCTATCAATATGATTGAAGGAGAGGCCAGAGTGAATAAAAGTCCACCAAGCCAAGAAAAAAGAGTGCAGCAAAAAACATGGGGAATGAATGGTAATGTTCTTTCTCAGATTTGTACAGAAACGAGAGCAAAGAACTGTTCGATAAGCTTAAAAATGCTTTCGCTTTTAGCAGAAAATGGCAAACACCTTGCCATGTTGAGGAAACAATCACAGTTACAACTCACAGCATGCACAATAATGTTTTTTGAGTCTTCTGAGAAGAGTCCGATTTTGTGCGAAAGTGGAAGGATCAAACTTGTCAATATTTCACTTATGTCTCTTGCTTCTTCCTTCCAGATTTCTTCGTTGGTTTCAGTTCCTTGCCAAGCATATGATATGAACTGCGAAAGTGAACTGGAAGTCGAGAAGACATCGTTTTCGTCGTTTGCCCTGCTCTCAACACCATTTTTTTGTTCTGACGGGCTTCGGCAAGTGAAACTTGATGAGTTGAATTTATTGAACATTTCAGAAGTTGAATATGCTGAGCATTTGCGAAGCGGGTTGCATTGCTGCAGAACGGATGTCAAGGGATGCGAGTTCAATTCTGTGAGCAATGTGTATTATGGAGGGATTGTGAGCTCAATCAATTCTCGCGGAACATCCTTGTGCGCTTTCAACAGCTCATTTGGATCCTGCTTGAGAACGCGTAATGTGGAATTTGAGCACAATGAATCGATGGATCAGGTAGTTACTGAGAATGATCTTGTTTACACATTTATTTACTGTGAATGGCATTCTCCAGGCGTTGTTGACAGAGGAGCTGCAATACGTTTAAATGGCAGACCTATTCTTCTCAATGTGTCATGTTGTTTATTTGAGGTGTGGGATGGCTATGTTATTTTCCAAAAACAATATCAATCAATTTTTCACTATTTCTTTCCATTTCTTCTTTTATCGATTAGGAATGCAACGTCACTTATTATTATGGAGCCATATATGCTGTTTACATTGACTCAGTGAAGATAAACGGAAGCAACTTCACACACTGCTGTGTAATAGATAGACAAACTGAAGATGGTGGAGGAGGAGCTGTTGGATCAGATTCAAATAATGAGACAGTGATTTCTTCTTGCACATTTGAAAATTGCCAGTCATCGTTTTCCAGAGGTTCCTTATTTTTAAACAAAAGAGAGAGCAATGAAAGAGATTGTTATCTGTCATCTTCCTCATTCATTGGAAACAGTGCTTTTCATATGGGGGGAGCAATTACGGTTGAAACAACATTTTCGATAAACTATATTCTGGATTGCTTATTTGAAAGAAATAGTGCAAACAAAGGAGGGGCAATTCATTTTGTGAATGTTTTACCAAATGAAAACAGCACGGCTCTTGTACTGTATTGCCTGTTTGTGGGTAATAAGGCAGAGATTGGGAGTGATGTGTTGATGAACGATACTGCGAATATTTATTTCACAAGATCTCCTTTTATTGATTGCTTTTCAACAAGAAAAGAGGAAGGAAGAGTCGTTCACGTAAACAGCACAGAGAATGTGCGCGATGAATGGATTCCAGTTTTGAATTGCATTTATGTTTCACCAGAAGGAGAGGATTCCCCTGTGCTGTGCGGGCTGAGCCGTTCTGCCGCATGCAAGAGCATTGGATATGTTGCACAGAAATGCGTATCTTCAATTTCTATTCAGTTGACAACTGGAGTGCTTGAATCGGAAATTGCGACAGTGAGTATTGAGAATCAAGTACTGTACATAATTGGAGAAGGAGTTGAGAGTTCAACGCTGGTGAACAATCTGGGTGAGGATTATTTAACATTTTTTGCGATTGGAGGAGGCACTTTGAGCGTGTCAGAAATGACAATAATGCAGCAAGGGTTGGATCAATCATTGGGGAGTTCGTTGTTTGTGGTGGGAGATGTTGGCGATCCGGGTGATTTGGAGAGAAGAGGCTCAGAGAAAGATGGGATGCTTATTGTGAGTTTGTGTGATGTGAAGAGCACAGGAAGTGAGAATGATGGAAAAGCGTTTGGAAGGCCATGGTTTGTGGTGAAGAGGGGAAGTGCGGAGTTGAGAAACGTGAATGTGATGGAAGGAGTATTTGAAGGATCGAGTGCCATGCTTCTTGGGAGTTCTTTGTCACAGATGACAATGAGTGCGTGCAGTATGAGAAAGCTGAATCGGAGGGATAATGGGAGTGTTGTTATAGAAAGTGAAGATGGAGGCTCTGTCGAAGTGAACAATTGCTCCTTTATCGATTGCAATGCATCGAACTCAGAGTGGGGAGGAGGGATGAGAGCAGTGTGTTTGCATCCAGAAGGAGCCCTGGTTTTGAAGAACAAGACGACTATCAGAAGCTGTTGCGCATCAATGGAGAGTGGAAGAGGAGGAGGAATATATGTGAGTGTGGATGGAGGAGTTGATGGATTTATGTTTGAAGAGATTGGGTTTGATGGGAACAAAGCAGCTATTGGGAGAGATGTGTATTTTGAGTGTGAAGATTTGAGTCAAAGTGTAAACAGAACATCTTTTGGATTTGCAGAATCGATTGAGGATCGGAATAATTCGATGTGCGGAAGGGATTGCACATTTTTCAGGAGCGACACCGACTTGTATGTATTTTTGAGCGGGTATTTTGGAACAGAGATCAAAGCGGACAAGACAAATGGGAGAGATGAGATATATTGTGGGAGAGAAATTGCATGCCGCTCACTGGAGTATTCGCAGACACGGCTGACTGGAACAGATATGAGAACGATCAACATCAACATATCAACAACGATGGATGGGATCATTGAGCTGGAATACCACACAATCAGCTCGATGAGGCAAGGTCTGGCAGATGTTTTGATTGGAGGCGATCTGAACGAGGGAAGCAGTTGCGGGATGAATGTGAGAGGAAGAGCGTTGTTTGAGCAGATCAGATTTCAGCTTCCAATTTCTTTGGGAGAATCACAGGAGGCACTTGTGCATTGCTGCTCATCAGTTAGTTTTCTGGAACTGGTGGGGTGTGCATTTGGGGCAAAAGAAGAGAGTGGAGTGCCTCTGACGTATTGTCTGATATTGTCGTTGAGCGGAAGGGTTAATCTGACAAGATGCACTTTGAGTAATCTTTTGGTGGGGATTGCGCCTTTTTGCTTTGGAAGAGAGTGTAAGGTGCTGATGAGCGGGATGATTGCACATGGAGTTACAATAGGCAAAGAATCGCTATTCCTTATTCCGCATGAGACTGATGAAGTTGTGGATGCATCTGTGCAAACATTTGTTGTGGAGCACAGTACATTTGAAGAAATACACACTACTACAGGAACAGATACACCTGCTTTATTGTGTGTGGATCTCTGCAGAGAGCTTGATTTGGACAACTGCACTATCAAGGGTGCTGTTTCAGAAGGAAGCAAGGAAGGAGGAGGAATGAAGGTGAGGATGGGAAGAGGAGGATTTCTGAGAGCGAGGGGAGTGTCGGGTGAAAGTGTTTCGAAAATAAGTCTGTGCTCATGCTCAGAGACAATCGGAAAAGGAGGATTTTTGTGGTTGAGTTGCGAAGATGACAACCACAACTATCAGCTGAGCAATCTATTGTTTGAGATGAACACAGCATCTGTGGGGAAGAATCTGTTTGTTCGATGCAGTGATTTGAATGAAACAACAACACGTGATAGATATGATCTGGATATGAGTTTGTGGGAAAGAACAGGAAACGAGTTTGTTGGGGAAGATATTAACCACGAGCTGTGGAATGAGACAGTGGACATGATGCATTTTCTGGAGCTGTACGGAAGTGATGTTGTGAGTGTGTCATGGACAAGAGGATACGATGTGAGGGGGTGTGGGAGTTCTTTGTTGGCGTGCCGCACATTCTTGGTGGGGCATAGCCATTGCACATCAAAAGGGTCTCCACAGAAGAAGATAATCCTTGAGAATTCTGCAACGATTGGGGAAGTGTATGATTTGTCCTCATTTTGCATCTGCTCAATGGGGCCAGACAAAGCGAGAGTGCAGTTTGAAGAAAAGATTAAGAAAGGGGAGATTGGAGAATGTGTGATGTTGAACACAAAAGAGATTGAATTTGAGTCTATCTTGTTTGTGCTTCCATCCAGATTTGAAGGAAGCATGAATACCTTGATTTCATCAAAAGAACAAGAGGGGAAAGTTTGTCTGAGAAAGTGTGCATTTATAAACGAGACCTCAGCTTTATTTTCGTTCCACATTGCGAGAATTGGAGAGGGTGTTTTGAGTGTTGTTGAATGCAACATGGGTGAGATCGGATTTTGTGTTTCGCCATTTGTTTTGGGAGATGGAACAGCATCATCATTCGAATCGCTTGTTGTGGAAAAGGTTAAGCTGAGTGATGAACCACTTCTGAAGATTGTGCACACAGAAAATGGACATCTACCGTGGACTCGGCGAAATACACAGCGTGGATCAATTGCCATGAGTGGATGTATCTTTCATGATGTTTTGAAGGAAGGAGGGAATTCGGCAGGAATTCTGAGCAGCTTGTCTGGAATGTCAATCAAGATTGAGGGATGTGAATTTGAGAGAGTTATTTCGAGAGAGAGCATCAGTGGAGGGTGCTTGAATGTTGTTGTTGGGAGAGGTGGCTGTTTGCAGATGAATGGAAGCGTGACTGGGTTTGAATGCGAGTGTGAAAGCAGCAGAAGCGGGAGAGGAGGATTTGTGTTTATCGAAAGCAGAGAGGATGAGGATGGATTGAGCTTGGAGGGGTTGAGATTCAGAGATAACAAAGCACATTCTGGAAGAGACATGTATGTTATGTGCCAGGATCTGGTGGAATCTGTGAGCAGCATCACATTTGCGTTCGCACTGGAGATTGAAGAGGAGAAAAGAGGAAACTCGCTGGTTGGGAGGGACGAAAGGAGGTTCAGAGAAGAAGAGGATTTGTTCATGTTGATCACAGGATACTTTGGAGCGAATGTGATTGTGAGCGAGAAAAGAGGAGTTGACAATGCCGGGTGCGGGAAGGCAGTGCTTCCTTGTTGCTCGGTTGACTGGGGAGCTTCGCACTTGAACCGAGTTGGGGAGCAGCAAGTTGTGATTGAAGAAGAGGGATGTGTTAATGGGGAAGTGGAACTAACGAGTGTGATTGTGGAGGCAGCGAATGAAAGAGGATGTGCGATGAATGTGAACGGATCGGTGAGCGGAGAGAGTGTGGTTGTGATGATCACACGAGGATGCACTTTTAAGTTTGTGGGGTTTGTTCTTCCTGGGAAGTTTGTGAATGGCTACAGAGTTGTTGTTGAAGGAGCAGGGGAGATGGAAGTTCTGGTGCTGTTGGAGTGTTCATTCAGGCAGGAGGAGATGAAGAAATTGGAAGTTGTTGTTATAAGTGTGAGAGAAGGAGGTCTTTCGATGGAAATGTGTTTGATTCAGTCGATATGTTCTGCAATGCCATTGATTGTGGTGCCTTCAATTTCGATAAACAGGGAACAAAATTCGAGAATAATATGTGTGAGAAATAGTTTGTTTGAGGGAGTGGAAGGGCAGGGGAACAACGCAAGTGTGATGGGGTTAATGCTCGATGGAAAGATTGCTGCGAAAGTGGAGAACTGCACAGTGAGTGAGTGCGGTGGGGAGTGGAGCAACTGTGGAGGAGGTGCGTTTGTAACAGTGCCAGTTGAAGGAGAATATGTGGTGAATAACACAAAGGTGGAAAAGTGTTGGACAGAGAGAGGGAAGGGAGGAGGGATGTATCTGGATTGTGTGTCAAAGGAGAAGAAGCTGGCAGGGTTTTGCTTCATGGATGTGGTGTTTAAGGAGAACAGGGCTATGATTGGTCGAGATGTGTTTATTCGCTGCAACTCAATATCTGAACAGATCAGCGAAAAGCAGTTTCAGATTGATTTTAGGGAGCCAGGGTTTGAGAGAATGAATGCTGTTTGGGGGGTTGAAGCGAAGGATGGGGCAGAGGATGTTGATCTGATTCCATATGTTGTTGTGTATAGAAGCGAGGTTATTTTTGTGCGTGGAGAGATGGGAGAAGCAGGAGATATGAAAACATGTGGGAGCAGAAATTCACCGTGCGAAACTCTCGAATACGGACTGTCACATGTGATTGGGACGAGTTACAGCCAACTGCTGATTGATGGGTGGGCAAGGGTGAAAAGAAGTGGGAAGGCTGAGAGTGTGAGGGTGAGCAGTTTGAGTTTGGAAGAAAATGGGCGTGTAGTGCTGAATGAGAGTGTGGAAGAAGAGTGGGGAGAGTCCGGGGTTGTGGAGTGTTGGGAGAGTGTTGTGGTGGAGCGGGTGAGCATCGAGGTGGGGAGCCTGTTTAAATGGAAAGGGGAGTCAATACTGAGTGTGAGATCTGGGACTTTGAGTGTGATCCTGTGTGAAATGTGTGGGGCTTTGATGAATGAAGCGATGAGTAACAGCTTAATTGAGAACAAGGGAGGCATCCTTCATTTGACTTCTTCATCAATACATTCCCTGATGCTGAGCCAACCATTGATTGCGTCATGCAACCAGACATTCAACGATGTTGGAAATGTGACGATGGAAAAGGTCAGCACGAGTGATGTTGTGTGTGCATGTTGTGGATGTAAGATGAGATGGAGAAGCGTGGTGATTAGAGATATCAGCGGGGGAGGAGTGGTGAGTCTGAGCGAAGCTGAGTTTGAGGGAAATGATGTGAGAATGGAAAGAATGAGCTTGGAGCAGTCTGGGATAGTATTTGACTGGAGAACAAAGATTGAATTGTTCTCGCTCACGGTTGAAGCAGTGTTTTTTGAGAAAGGATCAATGATTGAAGCGTTGGAGATTGAATGCGAAAACTTTGTTTGTGCAAACAGTGAAATATGTTGTCTAAGTGTTGTTTTAGCAACGTTCAGAAATGTGTCAACAAATGCAAGGCAGAGCTCTGTGATGAGTCTTCGCGCCACAGAATCCAATGATTTTGGAGTGGAGGTGTGCAATAGCTCGTTCAGTTACTGTTCTTCTGCTTCCATCAAAGGTGAAGTGGTTGGGATTTGGATGATGCAAAACACGAAATTAGAGAATTGCATATTCAGCTTGGATGGAAGTTTTGAGGAGAATAAAACAAAGAGGATGAATTTTGAAAAAGAGAAGAAAGAAGGATTGTGCAAATGGAATGGATCATTAGTTGGTGTTGAGAAGAGCAAAGTGGAGATGAGGGAAACAACGATTATGAAGAGCAAGAGAGGTGGGTTGTGGGTGAGTGGAGGGAATGTGAAGATTGAAAATGGAAAGTTTGAGAACAACAACCCATCAATTGAGGGATATCCATCAGCTCGAAGGAATGCGATTTGTGAAGGGAATGGGGAGTTGAATGTTGTGAGTGTGAAAGGGGGAGATGGATGGGAAAGAAACACATCATTGTGGATATTGGATGAGGGATGCGAATTGGGAGGGATAGCTTCAGAAAGAGGATCATCATTTTTCATCCCCATTTTGGAAGAGGTGAAGAATATTTCTCAGCCAAATGGGAATTTGGAGTTGATGATTGTGGGGAAGCTGCTTCTGCCATGTGATTTGTCGGTGAAGATGAGCATGAAAAATGGGAATGAGGAGGAAATAGTGAGAAAGGGGATTGAAGAAGAAGGGTTTGTGTCAGAGAATGAGATTCACACATTCATTTCATGTTCAGAATGGGAGAAAGTGAGAGAAGAGACAGAAGTGAGTGTGTGGATTGTGTTTGGGAAAGGAGATTCACCTTCATCAACAGAGTCATTCATTGTGAAGAACAGGAGTGAAAGTGTTGTAGAAGGAGATGAAAGGATCGTTGAAGGAGGGAAAGAAGGAAAGTCTTATTGGCTGCTGATTATTATTGTGTTGGTTGTTGTATTATTCATTGTTCTGATTGTATCTGTTATTGTCACAATTCGTTGGAGAAAGGCAAAGAATGAAGCAAAAGACTTGAGAGAGATTGTGAATGACACAGTGAGGAAGGATCCGAAGGCGTTTGAGATGGTTACGATGGAGATGTCGCCAGAGGAGCAGTGGAGGAGAGCAGAGAGAGAGGCAGAGAAGAAGAACGAAGAGAGGATAAAGAGGAGGGTGTATGATTCGAATATGGAACATTCAGAGTCATCTGAGCATCTTCTGTCAGAGAGTGGATCAACCGAATATATATTGGGAAGAGACTCAGACAAGATTCCTCAATGGATGCTGGAGAAAGAAGACGAAGAAGAGACAAGAAAGCGAACACCTTCTCCATCTATCTCATCCATTTCAACAACTGATTCAGATTCATCATTTGTTCGAACAGAGAGTCTGTGCTTAACCACATCATCGATGTCGAATCTGGTGGATGCAATGGACTGTTCATCTCCTCATGAGAAGCTGATTGTTGACTTGAGGGATTCACTATTCATGTTGTTGCATGGGCTGAACAAGACAAAGGAGATGGCGATAGGCACTCTTCAGGAGAGAGAGCAAACAGCTGCCCAAATTCTTTTTTGGGTTGCGAATCTCGCACTCCACTCATTTGATGAAATGGAAAATCCACTTCAGTCACTTTCCAATCTCAGCCCACACATTGTTCTGTTCTCTGAGCACATGGTCATTTGTATTGTGATGCACTCCGACTTTTCTTCAGATTCAGACTCATCCTCAACCTCGTCATCGACCGTTGTGACATCTGCCAGTGATGATGATGATGATGATGATGATTCTCTGCCCTCTTCAGCGCTTGAGGATGATGAATACAACAGAAAAGAGTGTTTGAGGTGGAAGGCACCTGAGCTGCTGATCAACAAGAAAATGGGAGCAACAAAAGAATCAGTGGTATTCTCGATTGGGATGATGCTGTGGGAGTGCTTGACTCTGGAGATCCCGTTTGGGGAGTATGAAGGAGAAGTGGCAGGGCAGAAGATTGTGAATGGGGAGAGGCCAAATATGGAGATGATAAGAGGAAGCCGGTTGGAAAGGATGACAAAGGCGATGATATCTCACTCCCCAAGCTCGCGAATCACACTGGCAGATGTGAAAAAGGGGTTGTTTGAGTTGTTTCCGTTGGAGTCGAAAATGGTGACGATTTCGGATGCAATTGAGATTTATGGAACGAAAGAAGGGGAATATGAATGTGGAGAAGCTGGAGATGGGAATGATGATGGGGACAGGCATAGACAACAAAGACGCAGCACAGTCGCAGAAACAGAAACAGAAGAAGATCAATCAGCAGAAGCAAGATCAGAAGAAAAAGAGATCAGAGTTTCATTTTTCCAATAAAAAGAGCAATCAACACACTCATTGATATTTAATGACGTTTTATTCAATTGATTGAACAGGATCAACTCAGATATTTTCAACAGTCAGAAAGCATGTCACAAGAATGGAAGGCTGCATTGAACGAAATTAAATAAAGAAATTCAAATCAAAAATGGGAATTCAAATATTGTGAGTTGGCTGCAAAAGAGTGAAAACGAAACTATTAATGTTTGTTTTTCTGAGAGGATATTGTTCATCTGTTGTGTATTGTGCAGATCGGTATTTGAAAAGAATGTGCTTATGTTTTCTGTTTTCGGACATGTTTTGATTTGAACTTGTTTGTTTTTATTGAGTTTTATTTTTTTGTTATTCAGACCATTTTGTTATTCCTTTTTAAATATGTTTTGAAAAATTCATAATTGTGATTATTTGTTTTCACAAATTGTGAGCAACTGCTTCTCAACGAGAAAGCACAGCAAACAATGTTTCAGCTTTATTTTTTGACATTCTGAACATTCATTTCACTTATTTTTTTTTTATTATAACTTCACATCAACGAAATAAAGAACATGGAAGGAAACAATATGGAAACAAAAGAGTTATGTTTGTTTATGATGAATGAATAAATCAAAGAATAATCATCAAACAAATGTTATATTTGTTTTTTGGGAAAAATATTGCACTTCATGCTTTTTTAACGAAAAATTATGCACTTTTAATTGACTTTTTGTGACGTAAAATAGTTATGAGATGGGTTCTTTTTTTGAAAAATACACCAAAAATTATTCAAGATCGAAAAACTTTAATTCGAAATCGAAAAAGTTTAAAACAACATCGAAAAACTTTAATTCAACATCGAAAATTATTATTCAAAATCGAAAAAGTTTAATTCAACATCGAAATTAATTATTCAAAATCGGAAAACTTTAATTCGAAATCGAAAAAGTTTAATTCGAAATCGAAAATATTTAATTCAACATCGAAAAAGTTTAATTCGAAATCGAAAATAAAGATAATTTGTTCAGAATTTCAATTCAAATCAAAACAAAGGAAATTTCATAGACACTAATGTTGATATTTGCAAAAGTTTATTAATTGGAAATGTTTATTTTTCATTTTTTATTAGTGTTTTCTATGATAAAGACTGAAATCAATTGATTATTTTCTCATTTTGAAGATTGAAAATTATATATTTTATCAGTTTCCA